>NW_010245613.1:0-17216 GCF_000690775.1 Eurypyga helias | reverse complement strand
CCGGCAGTGTGGTTTGGCAGCCCAGAAAGCCAACCATATCCTGGGCTGTATCCAGAGAAGTGTGGCCAGCAGGGCGAGGGAGGGGATTGTCCTCCTCTACTCCGCTACCACGAAACCCCATCTGAAGTATTGTCCAGCACTGGGGCCCTCAGCATAAAAAGAACATGGACTGGTTGGAGTGAGTCCACGAAGATGCTCCGAGGGCTGGAGCCCCTCTCCTACGGGGACAGGTTGGGAGAGTTGGGGTTGTTCAGCCTGGAGAAGAGAAGGCTCCGGGGAGACCTTATAGAACCTTCCAGTACCTGAGGGGAGCCTACAAGACAGCTGGGGGGGAGGGGGGACACACCTCTTACAAGGGCCTGTAGTAACAGGACAAGGGGTAACAGGTTTAAATTGAAAGAGAATAGATTTAGATTGGATATCAGGAAGAAATTCTTCATGGAGAGGGTGGTGAAGCACAGGGACAGGTTGCCCAGAGAAGCTGTGGATGCCCCATCCCTGGAAGTGTTCAAGGCCAGGCTGGATGAGGCTTGGAGCAACCTGGTCTAGTGGAAGGTGTCCCTGCCCATGGCAGAGGGGTTGGAACTGGATGATCTTTAAGGGCCCTTCCCACCCAAACCATTCTGTGATTCTATGATTCTATAAAACCACAGCCCACAAAGAAACACAAAAGAAGGCAATCAACTTTGCCCAAGGTTAAGAGGAGATTCAGAAAAAAACCTGCAGTTAGTTACATTAAACATAGATACTATTTAGAAAAACTTTTGTCACCTGACATGCCTGAAAAACTCCAAAAATTGGAAACTGAAGTTGGCAATGTTCAAACTGAAAATAAAATGCACTCTCTACAGTCAAATGCTAGAACAGATTGTTGAGAAATTCTGAGATATCTTCAGCATCAGCTTTTAAGTCAGGATGAAATGTTTTTCTTCTTCAGTCACCAAATTGCTGGCATAAGCAGAAAGAGTCATTTTGTGCTATTCCTCTGACTGCCGTAAAAAGGGGGCAGATGAGGTGATTATGGCGGTATTTGTCCTTAAAAACTCTGATAATGAAAATCGAATAAAGGTAGCAGCAAAGCAGCTGTTATAAGAATTGCAATTCTTGTGTTTGAACCTCAGCTTTGATATAGACAATTAGCCAAAGAGCATGTTTGGAAGAAAATATTTCATCAAGGTATGAAATAAATATTTTACATTATAAAGCTTGTATTCTTTTCTTGCTGTCAAAGCAATTCTGTCTTGATGGTCTGTACAGGAATTACAATTGACCTATATTTTCTGATGTATTCAAATGAAATAATCCACTCAAGTATGCTCGGAAAGTGGAGAATTTAAATAAAAACCTGGTTTTCTTATTTATTTTTTCTTTCATTTGAAAAGTACATTTACAGTGCAGGGTAATTCACTGTTTTTAGTGCCTGCATTAATGTGGTCAATATACTCAATGAATTTTTTTTTCACTTTAGAGGCAAAAAATATTTGTGTATAATTGTTCTCATCTCTTTCTAGAAATATGCAATACTTCCATAAAGGCTGTAAAAAAGAGGTTATTGGTTTTATAGCTTCTTAAAAGGAAAGTAAATTTTTGAGAGAAATCTTTAAAAGCTGACAACTAAGTTGTAAAAAACCCTACACCTATCAAAAAGCAATTTCCAAATACTAATTTAGGCACACTGGTGATGTGCAGAGACTTTAAGAAACTGTGTGCATCTGTTTTGTCTCATGCTTTTGACTGGCTAATTGCATTAAATTTCAGGTAAGTTAGGCCAGGTCTTTCCATTACAATTATTTCATTTTGATTCTGAGAAACATGGCATCTGCACAAATGTGTCTGAAAGGAAAGGCAGTTCATAGGAGTTGCACCAAATTATCGCCTGTTATGCATGTAGATCTAAGCTAAAATGGGGATAAGACAGTTTGGATCTGCAAGAGAAACAGGAGGATGCTGGAAAGTAGAAGGGCCATACAAGAATATAGTTATCTCAGTTCTACTAAGAGTTGCTGATTTAAAAGTACTAAAAAATATTAGTGTATTACATAGTTCATCCTAGTTATTCAGCTGCAAGCAACTGCTTTGTTTCAGATGTCACTCAAATGTTATTTGCTTGCTGCATCCTTGATTTTAGCCTTCTGCGTTAAATTTGTAAATGAATGTTGTCCTATATTTAGCTGGGACCTTCAGTAGGATCTTTCAACCTCTCTAATCCATTTACTTTTCTACAATCTTATCTAAGGAAATCTTAATTGACATAGCTATATGAATGACTCCACAAAGTGTTATCTAAACCACAGTCCACAGGTTGCCTTGGGCTTAATTCTCACAGTACTCAACTCTGTAACCAAAACAGCTATTGTTCCACCCTGTAAAAGCAAACTTATTGCAAATTCTGTGTATCTTGTCCAGATTTTGAGGACAATAAGTCTTTCCACTAATAACTCTATCTGGTGTCTTAATTGGTAAGTAAATGAATAAAAGATGTGTTTATTGTTGTGTAATTGAGTTGTTTGTTTTCCCTGTTATCATTGATTTATTTTGGAAAGGCGAAGGGGACAAGCCTTTGCATTAATTTATATCCCTCCTACAATTTAAAAGTCTGTTTTTAGGAATTGGTCCTACTATCTGCACACTTCCTCAAAATGGAGCCCAAAAGGTATAGAAAACTGGAAATGCCACGGTCAGGTCAAATGTGGTTTGATAGTGTTTCTCTAAATTGTTCAGATTAGCCAGCTATGTGCCTAAGCAACGTAGCATTATAAACCAAAGAGCATGGCCAGTTTCTTGAAACGTTTTTTAAATTTGCCTTGTGGGAAAGAAAACACTTGTTGGATTTGGTCCAAATTTTGGAAATTATTAGTTTAGTTTCAGTTTCTAGCATATCTGTTTTTTCTAGGGCTGTATTCACATAGGGGCTAAATGTAAACAATAGGTATAGCAGCATCCTAAGTGGCTTCCCCTCCACCCCACCCCCCCATACCCCAAGCTGACTTTGTTATGGAGTACTGTCTCCATTTCTAAAAAGTATCACTCGTTTCTTGTCCTGTGCTTATAACACATGACAGAGTATCACTGTCAAGTCCTGTTGTAATACCCAGCTAGTCGCCCCCAGCTAGTCAACAGAGTAGTTTGCAAATGAAGAACATTTGTCTGAATGACACACTTCTCAATGAGAATTGCTTTATTTTGCAGAGAGTTTGGCCGCTGGAAAGTAAACAATCTTGCTGTTGAAAGAAGAAATTTCCTTGGCTCCCCACTGCCACTTGCCCCTGAATTCTTCCGTAACATAAGGCTACTCGGACGCCGCCCAACCCTTCAGCAGATCACAGAAAACCTTATCAAGAAATATGGGACACATTTCCTACTATCAGCTACCTTGGGAGGTAGGGTTAATGCTTGGAAATATTGTGCATGAGTTTGGCGTGACTGTGCTACAATTCTTGGTCACAACTGATTTCTCTGCAAAACTGTGGTGTTCCCTTCTCAGAGGAGCTGGGCTGAGCAACTCTCCCTGGGCTGGACTTTAAAACCAGGTTTTGACTACAAGCTTCATGGCTCCTTTTTCTGCTGATGTTAAACTTTGCTTCATTGATTATGTCTAAACAGTTTTAGGGACAAAAGATAAAGAAATCCTGTTGCTAAGATTGAGGTACTTTTCCCAGGTTCCTGGACTTTTGGGGATGTTTCTCTCCACTAAGAGGTTATTAAGGAGAGTGACATTTTTCTCTGTAAGAAGCCCTTACGACAATTTATGCAACAACAGATTACACAAGTATCTGGGTCCATTACAGTACTGCAGAGATGAAGCAAGAAAACCAGTAACAATTATTTCCAACAAATCTTTTCAGCTAGGAGAATTTTAAATTATTCTGACTGCTGGGAAGTCCCTATATTGTAACTTTACCCTTTTTAGGACTAGTCTCCACTTAACTGGTGGGACTAAAAGTTTCAAAATGGGATGATGAGACTTTGCCACACGATTCCTATTAACTTAATGGAATCTGCATGTCTAAATCCCCATAGACTAATTTGGAAAGGGTAGCCTGATGCATAATTGGGATCCAGTCACCAAATGGATTGAAGAAATCCAGTGAAGAGTTCTAATGTTCGAGAGAGCATAAATTGTTCCGAATGAAAGATAATTAGTGCCTGCGATTACCCATCTAGGCATTACAAAATGAACTGACATTTTAGAAATGCAATTTTACCCCTTGGTGGGTGATTATATTAAAGATAATTCTGGTGATTGAGTATCCTTCCAGCAGGACAGTCTTGTCAAAATCCTTTATTCACCTGAGGAATGGTTCTCTTTAATACATTTCATAACTGAATTCTAACCATATATTAAGGAAATGACAGCCTTCCTATTCTCTTTTGGCTGATATCTGAGTTATATAACAACTGAAATGGCTCATGGTAGCTCCATTTTGGAAAAGACCTTTCTAGAATAAAGGTGAATTTCTGTCTTGGTCTAGTTATTTAAAATAATAAAGAACTAATTCTTATCATTATTGTGGTAACTAGTGTTTCTACAGCAAATCATCACCATTAGAATTTTAAGAACAAACTTAATATGTTGACTGGCAATTTGGAATAAAATTATCAAATTTTAAGAAATTATTCAGTGTATTTCTTCCATGCAAAATATACACATTTTATGAATGACCACATATTTCCTTCTATATACAGCACATAGTACATCTGAGCAGTAAACTTAATTGAAGAAGAAAATGTTTCTTAAAATATAAAACAATAATTAAAGATTTGGCTGCAGCATGTATCCTAATGCAAGGGTTATCCAACAGTAAAAATAATTTGTTAGTAATCTTAGTTATTTGGTAATTATTAACCACCACAACTTTCAGTTATAACAACTATATGATGACATTCATTTTCAAGTTGAAACTGGACCTAACAACTCAGGGAAAACAGCCCAACACGAGCATAGCTACTCTTTAAAGGTGCAAAGCACCAGTATCACATTCATCACAAAAGAATTACAGACTTGACACCTTTGAGGAAATATGGCCCTAAGTAAAAACTAAAATGTAAGAGTAGTTCTTTTGAAGACATTTGAGAATTCAATATTCTCCACAAAGCAAATCTCAGGATATTGGGGTAGGATACCCTTTTCCCATCCCTCTTCAGACCACATCACAAAGGCCCTAAAATGCAGTAGATGCCACGTACTTGCTAAAATTTTCCACTCACAGGTAGGTCGTGTTGACTTCTGGGCTCCGTCAATGCTTAATGAAGTCAAAGGGAGTTTTTGTATTAACTTTGATGGGTTTGATTTAGGTCCCTAGCCTCAATTTTTAGGCATGATTTCAGGCACACCTGCTGCCTTCCATTATTATTGGATGGGTGCTGAATACTTTGAAAAATTAGTTCAATTAAAATAATTACAAGGAATTAGTATTTTCTAAGAATGCTTTCATGGGGTAGCTAATAACCCCATACTTTCCTGTATGTATTAGTCCTCATTTTTGGGCTAGACTGAATGGGGATTCCCAGAGATGCTTGTCCACAGTTTATGAACATGTAATTAGATTTTTTTCTTTCAATAATGTATTCATACTTCCAGTTTAATTACAAATTGTTTTGTTCTGAATGCTCTGTCACTTATGTAGCTCCTTAAAAACAGAAGACCAAACTGTGTGTGCATAGTACTTTTATTAATGAATACCCAATCATCTGTATTCATGGACATAAAGGAAAGCTTGGCAAACGAGTGATCCTGTGGTAAGATTTGTGTGCCTCTGTGACCATTTGACTTTCATGTATATCCCTTTTTGACCATAAAGGGAACTCTTGCATGTGGTTGTTTGTGATACGTTCCCAAGTCTTTATTCACAAACACAGAAATATACTCAAGGGCATTCTAAAATAAGAATTTAGGGAAGTTCTATTTTTCTTGCTGCCTCAAGGTAATGTGGAAAATGACATTTCTCACTGCTTCTATTTCTTATGGAAATTTCACCTCCTTGTGACATAAGCCATATGTCCACAACGAGCAGCTTCAAGCTGCGTGATAGAAGGACCCTATGTAATCCAGTGTTTGCACAGCAAACACTGTTTTGAGCAGTGGGTTCATGGGTGAGCTCATGTGCCTGTGCACAGGAGGAACAACTTCTGCTTCTGCATTGACTATCTGCAGTGTCAAATCTGCAGAGAAAGGAGAGCCATGGCTGCTCATTTTTGTCAAATTTTGTGCACAGCTCGGAACGCTGCGTTGAGCTGGGCCATCACGAGGAAATGCAGAGGTTTCTTCCACTCCCCTAGGACAACACATATTTTGTTTGCATTAGCAGTCACACATATATACAGCCCAGCCAACACTGACTAGAACAGCTTGAGGGGAAAGGCAAGAGAGGACTCATACAAGGGAATTCCATCCTTGAAGGTGAGGGAAGGCTATACTGGACAAGTCCCTGAGTAACTCATTTAATTAGAGTTGCTTTAAGCAGGGGATTGGATTGGATGACTGCCAGAAGTACCCTCCAGTCTAAATTACTTTCTGACTCTATGAAATGTATCTATAAATTCTTTATCAGCTTTCAACTAACAGTTCCAAAAAGCAAAGATTCTTGTTTGAATGAGAGACAATGCACAGTATTACTTTTTCTCCTTTTGTTCTGCATTTCTACTTTTCTCTTTTGCTTGCATACAGCATGGTGCAATGAAGGTACAGCTTCCTGAATATACGAGAGCATTAGCTGCTGTACACTTTAATGGCTTATAAAAAATAGTGTGCAGCAGGGAGCTGGAGAACTGGAAGCTATTGTGAAGCCTAGGACACTGCTGTGCAATCAGTGTAGGAAGATGAAAACATTGGTGGGTCCCACTTTAAACAGCATTCATTTTGATGCTGTTCTTCCATATAGATGTAAAGGCTACTCAGCAAACCAACAGACTTGGTGATGAGGAAATTACAGATATCTAACACATTACAATGAAAAGATAGGCCCTTGTTTCAGGCATTTGGGTGACATGAATCAGATTAGGGTGTTTTGCAAGAAGACGACAGCGGACTTTGCAAATTAGTCCTCCTTGCATCTCAAAATATGGTAACTGTTTTGAATTTTTAAAAAATTGCAGTAGATTTCCAGGGCTTCTTAAGAAAATAGAACCCTTTTAGACAATTGTCTTAATGGTAATCTCAAATGGTGTCTGAGATCGATTTATTTTTGCTGTTACTGTCTGTCATAATTGCTCCAAGTGTTCATTACCGAGCCATCAATACATTCACCTCTCTGAGTCAGGAAATATCCCTTCATAACACTGAAGGCTTTGAGAATCAAAAGAAAAAAAAAGGGTAGTTTTGTCTTTACAACAATCTTAACAGGCATCAGCAGATCAACTTAACCCCAACCTCTTGTCATTCTTCTCTCCACTGATTACAGTTCTGCAAGTGTGTTTGGTCGTTACACCTCTGCTGTTCTACACATGGAATAAAGAGGGTCAGATTTTCTGCCCCTTATTAATAGTCCTCTTGAGCAATATACTACTCTGCATACAGAGAGGGGAGAAATTGTTAGGCAGTGTACCAGTGAATCTCAATGAATTCTGAAGGATTTATGACCATTTACACTAACTGCTAATGACTGCTGTGAGAAAGAAACTTGAAAACCTAGCATCAAACTTGCAACCTCCCCACTCTCCCCTCTTATGTAAATTTTCCAGCATTTAATATTATGGATGCTAAGGGGAAGAAAAACATGCAAAAATATATTCTTTTTCTTTTCTTTCTCCATCTACTCAGTGAAGACAAATTTCACACCCTAAAACAGATGGCATGTACGGAATTAACATGCACTTTTGTTCACTCGAACCACAGAAATGATACCACATCTGGCCTAACATTAATTTATATAGTTTTTGAACCTATTCACTTCCATCAGCATCTGCTTAAGTTTGGGAAAATAACCTGATTAAGCCCTAATGCTAAATTCTGAGATCCATACATGAACAGATTTTCCACTAGAGCTGAACTAATTTTTACAAAAAAGGCATAACACCTTTTTTTTTAATTATTATTTTTTATATAATGAATTACAGCTATTGTAGCTGAGGTATTATAGTTAATCAGAAACTTTTGAGTACATAGGCCAAAGACACTGATGACTTTGTAAGATACATATATGTGTATGGAGGCAGAGCTCTAAATAGGAAACTGTGGGTGATGCTCAGATATATCTAACTTAGTGTTATCTTTTATTACTCTTTCCTCACTTTCTGATATGAAGTGGTGGGAACTGGTTGAATCACTGCTTTTTCCTACCACTACCCAGTCTACCGATGAAAATATGAAACAACAAGGCGTATGATTGCTTCATCATTACAAAGATGTGGGTACTGGAAAACAATCTTTCAATAATTGAGGCAGAAAATAGCACTAAGTATTTAAATCACATGAATATGTATTATTGTGTATAACAAAATATATTTTCTTCTTCAATAGATAGTTATATTTAGTTACAGTTGTTACAGCAGTATTTTAATTCTACCATATCAATGATGGTGTTTTGCATTTTTATTTAAATAATTCTTGAAGATGTTTTGAAGATGCACACAAAATTAATTTCTAATTTCTGAATGACATATATAAACTGTTGTTTTGGAATCTTGTAGCTAAATGGCAACGGATGGGTTATGAGTCTAGATAAATTCCTATATATCTATTTTATTGCAAACTTTTATTTTTTAAAAACAATATGTAGAATATTTGTCTCAACTCAGGACTTTAACTTATAAATACAAATCCTGGAAAATACGTTCATATAAACCTAGAAAGAATTAAATATATAGGCTAATTTATAAACTTACAAATTCCAGGGCTTGCAGAGATATTGGTATATATTGTGCCCAGGTCAGTCTACAGTGTGAATGTCAGTCTCCTGCTCCCTATTGAGTATCAACCATGGACAGCAGCTACATGGTAATAAAACAGCAGTGAGGTGACCCCGCTGATTTCTTGAACCAGTCATTGGATTATGCGGTGGTGTTCTGTGAGCATTACCAAATGGTTTTATGGTATTTCTTTTAAACCTGAGAAAGTGAAGATAACTGACACTTCAGTTTGGTGAAGTAGAAAGAATACTGCTTTCAGAGCTCATGGAAAGCACAGCTGTGTGGATCTGATGCTGAATAACCATGTTTTCTTAGTATTCATGGTCATTAATACTTTTCAGTTCTTAAAGCTTATAACCTTGAATACTTTTCTAAATCACTTATTTTTTTTTTTAGCTAATGCTAATGTTTGGATGTCATATTAGCCTATTTCATTGTGGCAGACTGTAACCAGTAAAAACCAAGACTCATCCATGTTTCAAAGCCATTTTGGTATGGCTTTATTTTTCTCTAGATTAATTTAAAACTCAAATTGTCTTCCACAAATTAAATAAGAGACAGTGATATTACTTTTCAAACTCCTGAGTTCTGGATGCGAAGGGGAGCCCTGTTACAACTCTGCAGTGACATGGATGCCTGAGTTCCAACATATGAGGGAGTTCTCAGGGGTTTAATCCACTTTTTCTATCAAGTGTTAATTCATCTCTGAGAGATGAAAAGCTTTCAGAATCTGTAGGATGCCTTTTGAAGAGCAAATATTTTTGAAACCTACCTGATTGCAGCCGATATTAGCATAGTGCCTGAGAATACCAGTGATGAACTAAGAACCGCTTGTTTGAGATGCCATACAAACACAATGCAGAGATTTTTGAGGAGAAAGAGCTTGCTTCACATTTACACCAAAGGTCCTATCACAGCAGCTGTGTGCCTTCGCTCAACCTTGGAAGATGGAATCTGATATTATCTGAATCAAAGTAAACATTCAAAATCATTTCAACACAGTTACAGAGCATGAAAAGCAAAACATTATCTGTCAAAGAGCAGGGACAGAGACTCTGGGGTTGGGGATGCTAGGGGATCCTGCCTGCCAAGATGCACCCACCAGCAACTGCCATGACAAGCATGGGAGCAGGCAGGACTAGGGTAATAAATTATATGATAACTGTGAGGGGATTCACAGGTTATTTTCCTGACGTTTCCTATTGCAAACAAAACAATGCAACACACAGCGCTGTCCTTTTTCAAGATATCTTTTTGAAATTGGAGGTTTTTACTGCAATTGTGCTCTCTGCCACTTGGAGAACAAGCTTTTTTGATGGTCGAAAAATTACAAACTGTGTTTCAATAATAACAGAATTTTGTTGAAATAGAAGCAGTCCCACCATCTCTACCAATAAATAATACAGATCAGTCAAAAGAGTTTACACCAGAGCAAGGTGGAGTGGTATACTGGCTCATGAAACACAGAGAACCTCAAAATTTTTTTTTCTCTGCTTTCCAGAGATTTCCTGCAACATTAAGGACTTGTGTTTTACCTTATAATTCATCATAAGATATTTTCTGTGGAAAGTTGGACCAGCTTGCAAAATCCACTTTAATTTAAATATATGAGCTGAGACCTCTGGAAAAGGTGAAAAAATGGAGAGAAATATAGTAGTGAGGTTTTGCACCTTATTTGCACAGCCTGAACTGGTAACCGATACTGTATTTACCCCTGTGAGTTCTGATGTTGTCGGCTTTGATATAACTGTGTCTTTACAGCTCCACAAACAGCTGCACAGAGCCCATAGCCCCTGGCTCAAATCTCAGCCCACTGCCTTTCAGAAACATCTTTCATACTAGCTAGAGTCACAAGGCAGGTTTTGAAAAGGCATGTTTTATTGCATATGTGTAGTTGAATGCCAACAATGCTGGAACCTAGACCAGATATTGATGGCAAATTTCTCTCAAAGTACAAGTCATCAGACTTTGCTGTGCTTTCCCAGTTCTCTGCTCATGGGAGTTGATGTGGATGCAGCATGGTGTGAATAATGGCCCACCTGGCTACGGGTCCAGCAACACCTCGTGTTGGGGTAGCGTAGCAAAATGCAGTGCATGAGTTTGCGCTAATAAAATGTGCTCGTGTTTGCCCTGCCAAGCAACCCTAGTCTGCTCTGCAGGAGGCTTTGGCAGCAGTTAAATAAAATGTGAACCTATGTGTACTTATTACAGCAGAAAGATAAGGTAACTGGATGGGGAAATCCTGTAACTTATGGAGGCTGATTTAATTCCTGATTCTTTAGTGTTCAGGCAATTAATCCCTGCTTTTACGACTGCATGCACAAAAACATAACCCATTACAAAACTGTAGGAGGAGAAGTATAAATATACTGGTGAACTCTGAGGTAGCCTACAGTTGGAATAGCCAGTTGTACTGGGCATAGCTGTCCCTTCCTAGACAAAATGAACATACTGGACAAGCCCGGCAGGTCTAATTAGATAAGGGGCTCCTGGATAATGGCAGTTTTGCCTATGTAAGGTCTGAAGGGCATGACTGTTCTCTAAATTCATGAGAGACTGGAAAACACAATAAGGTACATTGATTAACATGAAACACTCCTCTTTCTCCAAACACGAATGAATTTTGCAAGCTGAGGTGTGTCAAATCTGTCAATGGATATGTCTACACTGAAGCATGCATTCATTTAGCATTGGTCACCACCAAGATTATATCCCTTTAAAGATGATGTCATGTTTTCATCCTACATATTATCCCACTACAGCTATATTTTTTGGCATTTAAATCCATCCAAAGCTGGCATCCCATCCTCTGAATGGGCAAAATGCCACTGTAGCAGATGGGTGAGCAATGAAACTAGAACAAATGGCAAGTCAGACCCTATCAGGGTAGCTTCATTTCCAGGAACAGGGAAATGGCATTCAGTTGTTCAGCATCTAAAATACAGGTACACTGCCACTAGTGTTTGATTCTTGAGATTAGTGTTGAAGAAAGCAAGTTATCAGTGGCTTAGAAAGTGAGAAAAGTGGTTTTGTAGTCACTTCAGATGTAAGTTGCACAGAAGAAAATACTGAGTCAATAAATTACTTTTCTAATTAGTTTTATGAATTAAAGCATTTTGCCTAAACACACTACTAATGAACGAATTCTTGCTTAGCTGGTAATGCAGGAAAAAACATATACATGAAAGAAACAATAAATGTAAAAAATCCCTTACAAATTTAACTGTATCTGGAATGGTTCTTAAGAACTTGCTCAGTTTAACCCCAAACTATTGTTTTAGGAATTAAAATTTCTAAATTCAAGAGTATTTCTCCATGTCTTTAAAGAGAAAGGAAGTGAGAAAACCACAGCATAAGATGCTGGATTTTCTCCTCACTTTCAAAAAAGCACCTCTACTTTGAAAGTTAGGAAAGTGTTATTTGTTTTCCTTTTTTAAAGGAACTGATTAACAGTCTCATTACATATTTTTATCCTATTCAGTCATATAAATTTGGTTTAAGACATTTGTTATATCAGGTTTCAGGCATCTTAGCATTGCTGAATTGATTGAAAAGCACAGGATTGCTTATTACCAGATTGCTTATAACAAGTTGTAACAAGGTATCTTTTCTGAAACCAGATATGATACATTTTTTAAAACAGGAAAAAAAAAAAAAAGGCTCAAGTATTACACTGGTATCATTTTCATTTATGCTAACATTAATACTAAAAAATGTAGATATTTAGCAGCCTTGGAAATAAATACATTTTATACACAATTTTAATTGAATATCTGTCAAATATCACAAAAACATAGAATTGTAGAATCGTCCGGGTTGGAAGGAACCTTCAAACCATCTACTTCCAACTCCCCTGCCATGGGCAGGGACACCTTCCACTAGACCAGGTTGCTCCAAGCCTCATCCAGCCTGGCCTTGAACACTTCCAGGGTTGGGGCATCCACAGTTTCTCTGGGCAACTTGTCCCAGTGATTCAGTACCTCTATATTTTTGGTAAATAGGAGTTGGTGTAGCAGAATGATCCCCATTGTCATTGCATTTTAGGTATAAACTATTGTATAGTTGCTATCCATCCAAGGAACAAAAAAACCACCACAAACCCAAAAGCACAAACAAAACCCCACTAGAATATTATCCATGTGCTTTGGCACTGAAATATATGCATCTACCACCAGGGAGGGATATCTAAACTTCAGGACTAGTCCTAAACCTTTGGCTTGCCACCTTATTTCTGGCAATATAGGACTTGTAGAAGATGTCACTGATGAATGCTGTGCTTTCTGTTTGCCTGCGCAGGAGAGGAGTCACTCACAATTTTTGTGGATAAACGGAAGCTGAGCAAGAGGTCAGAAGGAAGCGATCCCAGCACGAACAGCTCTGCAGTGACTCTGGAGACCCTGCACCAGCTCGCAGCCTCCTACTTCATTGACAGGGACAGCACACTGCGCAGACTCCACCACATACAGATTGCATCCACTGCCATAAAGGTAAGGGAAGTCCTCTAGGGTCAACCTGCAGATGCGGTTCCACATTTGCTAGCTGCTTCTCAGGACAAATGTGGTTTGATGAGTAAAGAAGTATTAGTTAGCAAAAGAATGATTGTTGTCCTAAACTTTTTCACCTGAATCAAAGCATTATGTTGATAATGAAGATTCTAATTTAAGAAAGGGTCTAACACACTAAAGATACTACTCTTGAAGAATGATACACAATTTATAAGCTAAAGATATTCCTTACAGAAGGGTCCTGTCATTGAGACAGTCTCCTCTATATTTGTGCTCAACATTTGCATTTATAGACAGACATATCTGTGTAAAACATGGCCTTTGGAACAACTTGGAGCTCTTGGTTCTACGCTTTTGTGGAAGCACATCTTATCTTCTGTTAGGAACTTATTTCAGTACAGTCTGTGAGTCAAAGCATCTTGCCTACTGACTGCTGTGGGTCACTCTCAGCACTGAAGGATGCCTGCCTTCCCCAGCAGGCAACATATACAAACAGCGTATATAAAGCAACAAGTGTTCTTTTGAGCAGCTCTCTAGCCTTACATTGCTTATTTGAAATAAGTTCTCAGTCCATTTTTACTATTGAAGCCCAAATAACATTTTAATATGCAGTTGAATATACATTAATTATGAAACTTTTATTGTAAGATGTGATTTAGAATCCATTACGCTCATTAGAACTTTCCACTGGTAACTAAGGTCTTCATTAAAGACTGTCTGAAGCCTGTCTGCAATTTCCAAAGACCTTAGTTGTTACTCAAGTAAATACAAATTTCCCTCCTTGGGAGTGCCAGGGCCTTTACAGTGAGGAGGACACAACTGGAATCTGTGGCTAGGCAACACCTATTCCTTTCGGTTGCTGGTATATGGGGAATATTCCTCCTGTCCTATCCAACACAGGCTGGTCATCTGCAGGTGCAGGATGGCATTTGGCTGTTGAGGCAGCGCAGCTGAAAATGCAGCATAACCAACACAGAGTCCAACCTCATCTGAGGGCTGCCCATTGGATCACACAGTCTTGCTGCAGACCATCGTACTACCCAACCCTCTGATCTGACTTACCTTCATCATCTCATTGTTTACTATGCAGATGTATGGCAACCTTTAAAACTGGGCTCTTTCTGTTAAAGTACATGCAAAGCTTTCCCTCTATATTAAGGCAATTTATGGCTGAAACCAGTGTCACTGAAGTGATAGAACATAGAAATGTAGAGACAAAACAGTGAAAGAAATTTCTCCTTTCTATTCACTGAATATTTTTAAAGCAAATTTGTGTCATAATGCAGAATTCAACCCTTTTTGCTAACAATTTTCAGAATGAACCTTCTGCATGTCTGAAGTTTTTTACAAACACTACAAAATGACTAAGTTTTCTTTCCACTACCTCGTTTGTTCATGAGATGGATATAATGCAAGCTGTAAACCATCAGCATATCTGATTTGGTTCATTGACTGCAGCGAGTCTCTAGAAAATGGTTCTCACATCAAATGCAACAGTGCTGATAGATGAAACCCTCGAGTTTTAGCTTGCTTTCATTGACAGATTTGAATTACAAATTCTATTGTTAGAACACTTAACAAAAAAAACTGTTTCTGTTGAAAACGAGGAACAAAAAAGCAGCCAGAGAAGGCATTTTTTTGATCTCCCCACACACAGACTTTTGAAACAGTGTTGTTTTTAAATTGGAAAACCACCAAATAAAGTTCTAGATCCATGGTGTAAATAACATATCTCAATTATTTATTAAAACATATGTACTGACATCTGAGTTAGACCACAGGCTTTCCACAGAGCTACAGAGCCAGTGCTCTGTGTTGCATCAGATCAGCTTGAAGGTTGGTTCAGAAGTGACACCCAGAGACCTGGGGACCAGGGTGGCTATCAGCGAGCTCTGTGCCTTCCCCTTCTGGGCTGCTCTGGGGAAGAGAGTGAACCCAGTGGTTTTTTGCACCGTAAACTGCTGGGCAGCTTTTTGAGTCACAGCATATTCTGGTTCTGGCTGGCTCACCACAGCTCTGCTCAAAGCCTTTTTCTGCATGAGAGGTCGAACTGGGGATTTGCAAAGAGAGTCCAAGAAATGCTCTCTCAGGTTACCCTAACTCCCTTCTGACCAACATTAAAGAAATAAAGGTCTAGAAATCCCTGAAATTCTGAATTCATACTAGAAGTTTTCCAAGTGATACACAATCATTTTTTTGATTGCTGACTAGTTAACAACAGCAAAAAAATCATGTTCAGAATCTCTTTAGTATTTAATACTATAATTTTTATTCACACTCACATAGCAATACTGTGTCTTAAAAACACAATTGGCATCTACATATAACTTCATTTAATTGAAATGAAAAAAACAAGAAGGATAGTTATCTTTTGAATAGGTTTTTTTTTCACCTTTTTTTGACAGTCAATTTAATTTCCATTTTGGATGGTTCTTTAATATGCAGTGTATTAGACTTCACCATACTAGCAGTGTTGCTTATATTTTAGGAAGAGACAACATAGGGTATTAATAACATTTCATATAATTAATACTCTTACTATGAAGAACTTAACTATCCTTCTGGGAATGCGCATCTGAATAAAACAAAAAAAATAAATTATTTGGAACAGGCAAGACTTAAAGCACAGAACAAAAGACATGATATTTGTGTCTAAATCATAACACTTCAGGACACAAATGAGCTCTTTCACAGAGGTGTTCCTGCAGCTTTGGACTTAAAAATGAATAGGAATTATTTGATAATATTTACTTATTGGCTTCTTTGTTTTCCATGTTTCCTGTGACTATGGGTAATGTGAAACAGCAGCATTAATCGGAAACAACCTTACACAACTGATTGCACAACCATGGTTTTGCTGTTTGTAGTGTTCTGAGATGGTTATCTTGATGGCTGTGACACTCCTAAAAATATTATTTGAGAGGAGAGATTAAAAATATATTTTCCTTCCTTTAAAAACACAAAAAGAGCAAACATTTTTAATTCCTTTTAGTTCCAAAATCAGTATAAACCTCCCTTTTCAGGTTAGACTAGATCACTCCTCACACCTCTTTTTCTTATAGCTGTATCTGAAAAAAGTGCATGTTTACTCTTAAAAAGCGAAAGGGTAACACTTACAAACAATGTGATGTAAATCCTAAACAAGTTACCGTATTAATTCTGTGCCCTATCTTGTGATTTTCTTTTCTCCTGACTTACCTGTCTTTTAGGCTCTCTGGCTTAGGGAGGGAGAAATTTTCTTCTTGGATGCATTGTGAACCGGTAACACGTCAATAAGGTTTAATGATCTTTTAGCAAAAAAAATGTAATAATAACATTGTGGGAAGAAATATTATCTTGTCTACAGGAGCATGAAACAGTAATAAAAAACCTGCGTATGCAGTAGTAGAAGGGATCTTGAAACTACATCACAAGCATCACTGACAATGGATTTAGCTAGGACAGGAAAGAGGATGAGCATTTAACAAGCTATAGCAGTGCTCAGTAATATGTTAGGATGGCTAGAAGCAACTCAGCCACTCACAAACTAGAACTGTGTCTAGGTTTGGCCATTCATTTCCTAATGTTTACAGATTCTTCCTCTAGTGCTTCTTTAATATACTAAGGTTTAAATTCTTTACGGATGGGACAGGGAGAGGGATCCATTAAGTGTCTTGAGTTACAGAGCCAAATCAACAACAGATCAAATATTACGTGAGAATTATCAAGTTCAATCAGGCTTCTGGAAGAAAAATCACCAGCAATAAATATATTATTTCCCATATTTTAAGAATGTATGCTTTGAAAGCAACACATAATGAAACATTTTTTTCCTTATGTAATGAAAACTAATACTTGAGCAATTCTTATATAGAATCATAGAAT
>NW_010245612.1:0-2143 GCF_000690775.1 Eurypyga helias | reverse complement strand
AGGCCACTATATTCGTCAGGCATGACCTGCCTTTGCTGAAGCCATGTTGGTTGTCAATAATCACCTCCTCATTCTCCATATGCCTTAGTATGGTTTCCTGGAGGATCTGCTCCATGATTTTGCCAGGCACAGAGGTGGGACTGACTGGCCTGCAGTTCCCTGGATCCTTGGTTTTTTTCCCTTTTTCATTATGGGAGTTATGTTTCCCCTTTTCCATTGAGTGAGAACTTCACCAGACCACCACGACTTCTCGAATAAGATGGATAGAGGTTTTTCAACCTCATCCACTAGTTCTTTCAGGACCGCGGAAGTATTTCATCAGGTCCCATGGACTTGTGCACCTTCAGGTTCCTTAGGTGCTCCCGAACCTGATCCTCTGTAACCATGAGCAGCTCTCCATTCTCCCCCCTCCTTGCCCTTGCCTTCTGTGACTCCGGGGGTATGGCTTGCGCCCTTGCCAGTGAAGACCAAGGCAAAAAAATTATTGAGCACCTCAGCTTTCTCGATGTCCTGTGTAACCAGCTCTTCCGTTTACTTCCACAGAGGGACCACATTTTCCCTGATCTTCCTTTTATCTCCTATGAGGCTATAGAAACCCTTGTTGTTGCCCTTGATATCCCTGGCCAGGTTTAATTCTGTCAAGGCTTTTAGCTTTTCTAACCTGATCCCTGACTTCTCAGACAACTTCCCTGTAATCCTTCCAGGTTACCTGTCCCTGCTTCCACACACTGTAGGCTGCTTTTTTGTACATCAGTTTGGGAAGGTGAGGCTGTTGCTGTCTGCCTTTAGAGGGCCTCATCCCATCGCTCATCCTGGCCAGGTGGCCTGTAGCAAACTCCCACTACAGTACCCCTTCTCCCTGCCCTCCCCTTAATCCTGACCTGTAGGCTCTCTGTCAGCTCCTCATCCATCCCCAGGAGGAATTCCACACACTCCAGCTGGTCTCTGACACACAGAGCAACCTCCCCTCCACGTCTCCCTCCTGAAGAGCTGTACCCTTCCATTCTGACACTCCAGCCGTAGGAGCCATCCCCCCACATCTCTGCGATGCCAGTGAGGGCATAGCCCCTGCTGTGTGTGCAGGCCTCCAGCTCCTCTCGCTTACTTCCCATGCTCCGTGTGTTCCCGGAGAGGCATTTAAGATGGGCCCTGCTAAGTTGGCTTGCAGACTGGAGCAGCTGGAATTCTTTTGTTTTGTGTGCCAAGTGCTCTCCTGGTGACCTGTGATTCTTCTCCAGGCTCTGGGCATCTGTTGGTGGCACTAGTGGGTTTGCCCCCTTCCCCCTCTGAACCTAGTTTGAAGCCCTCTCGATGAGCCCCACCAATTGATGGGCAAGAAACCTTTTTCCCCTTTCAGACAGCTGCACGCCATCTGTCCCCAGCCAGCCCAGTGCTGTGTAAACCTCCCCAGGATCAGAAAACCCAACATTCCGCTGTTGGCACCAGCCTCTGAGCCACATGTTGATCAGGTGTGCCTGATTCATAGGCCTACTCATCAAATTAGCGGAACTGACAGATCAATCCAAACCTCTTCCTATATAGTCCTTTAGGGAATTGTTTTGTCTGTGAGCCATGAAAGGCAATATTTAGTCAACTGGAGTACACCAGACAAGTAATATAAACATACAATGTGATTCCAGTATAAGTTGCTGTGTAGTAGCTTCACTACTACAACCAAACTACTGACGAAGCCAACTATTAACCCCAAATCCCTCCTGTTCTTTGTACAACTGGTTAATTAAAGGGAAATCAGGTGGATTGCACCAGTACCAGTAAAAGAAAAATGAGACAGACCCAAGATAGAGGCGCGTTGCTTAACACGCATTCTTAACACGCGATGTGGCGTGCTTTTGACTTAAGCCGAATAGCAGTGGGTCTCAAGCCTTGGCAATGCCTCTAGAGATGGCAGGTGACAGCAGCTGCTCTGAGCAGGCAGGCAGAGTGTAGCTACCAGTTCTGGTGAGGCAGTGGTTTGTTCACAGGGATAGGAACTGTAGTGCCATAAACAAGTGCCCCTTCTGATTTGTTGCATTGCTATGAACAAATTGCATATTGCTATTGCTAATTGCATATAATTGCATTGCTATTTGTTGCATATGCTATTTGTTGCATTGCATCCCTTTCCTAATGGGATGATGTTACA
>NW_010245611.1:0-10741 GCF_000690775.1 Eurypyga helias | reverse complement strand
GGCACCTGGAGCACCTCCTCCCCCCACTTCTACACTGACCTGGCTGTGTCCAGAGTTCTCTCTCACATCTTGCTCTCTCTGCCTCCCAAAATACCCTCTTCTGTTTTTTTTTCTTTCTATTCCCTTCTTAACGATGTTATCACAGGTGTTAATGACTGCGATTGACTCGGCCTTGGCCGGTGGCAGGGGCATCTTGCTCGGCCTTGGCCGGTGGCAGGTCCATCTTGGAGCCAGGGTGCACTGGCTCTGTCAGACACAGGGGAGGCTTCCAGCAGCTTCTCACAGGAGCAACCCCTGTAGCCCTCACTGCTACCAAAACCTTGCCTCAGTAACCCAATGCAAAGGCACAACACAAAACAAAGAAAACTCCAGCTTACCAAGTAGTCTTGGAAGAAATCATTTAAGTACTGATGTGGTCTGCAAAATAAGAACATTTGCACAATGTTCAGTTTCACTCTAAAAAACTGACAAAATATGAGGATGCATGGGACTGAGAAAAGGGCTGAAAGCATTAAACCACTGTCTAAATCAATATAGTCTCACCTTGCAAGCAGTGTTCAGTTCCAAGTCTCCCATCACAGAGATATACAAGAAACAGAAAGTGTCCACAGGGGTATAACAGAAGAATTTCAGAAGCAAGGATGAACTAAATGAGATTGTACAAATCCTACAATGGGCTTACAAGAAAAATCTTCAAGCAATTAATTAAATACAAAAGACACACATTCACAACAGGCAACATTTCTCTCTGACTTACACCAGACGAAAACCAGGCCTTATCCTTTTAATGTGAATCAAAGGCTCGGTGAAAGCAAAGCACTAAATGACTCTTGATGACAATCTTCCTACTTATCAGGCCCTGCAACTACTGTTCCTTCAAACCAATTAAATGACTCTGTGCCAAGAGTAACAGTAAAACCAATTGCATCAGCAATACAGAATATTCCTCTCCACCCTAAAAAATGTATGACTGAAAGTATGTATGTTATAAAACAGGGAAAATCTAGGGAATTCAGGCCCCTAACAAATAACACTTTCAAGAGTATGAAATTCAGCCCTACGTACAGACCGGATGACTCCTTATGTGCCTCCTGAGTGAACGCAGCCTGCACATAATTAGTATATATTCTTTGTATTGGTCCATTAGGAGTAAACTTCAGCCATTACGAATATTCATCAAATTGCTCTCATATTTGTAGACTTTGGCTTGTGTTCAACCTATTTAATTTTATTTAGTTGCTTAAGGATCTGGAAAGAGACACCTCCAGAGGTTCAGTGAGATAGGAAGATTGGTCCCCTGGCAATGCTTTCTACAGGCTACAAATTGATGCTAGGGCTACTCTGCTCAGAAATTCAGCAACCTGGAATTATGCTGACAAAAGAGAGAAATCCATGTCTGTCTGTCTGTCTGTGGAGTGTCCTAACGAAGTCTTGGGAAAGAGACTTGACATTTACAGGATACACCCTCCTACTAATCTGTAAGGAAGACCTTCTTGCAGCCTTTTAATCTATAAAGGGGGCTTGTAAGAAAGACAGAGAAGGACTTTTTACCAGGGCCTGTAGTGACAGGACAAGGGGCAGTGGGTTTAAAATGAAAGAGGGTAGATATCAGAAAGAAATTCTTCACAGAGAGGGTGGTGAGGCACTGGAACAGGTTGCCCAGAGAAGCTGTGGATGCCTCATCCCTGGAAGTGTTCAAGGCCAGGCTGGGTGAGGCTTTGAGCAACCTGGTCTAGTGCAAGGTGTCCCTGCCCATGGCAGGGGGGTTGGAACTGGATGGTCTTTAAGGTCCCTTCCAACCCAAACCATTCTGTGATCCTGTGATTCTGTAAGAACAAATGCATGTTCAGTAAATATCCAATGAAGTAGTTTTAATTATTGAGTTAAATTGTTCCATAAGACTACAAAAGAGGTTTTTGATTCCCCTGTAAATTTATCATAAAGCTGGAGAACTAATTATTTCTCAAATGATTGCTTGTTGTATAAAGTCTTTGTTATTTCACATCACTACTACAGAAAATATGTTTGTCCCCAACATGCCTAAATCTTACCCAGGCAGCTACCTAGCCAAGAATGCAGCAGTTACAACACTCTCCTATGGACACAACCTTTTTCATTCAAGATTCTGCTGCCCTCAGTAGTAACTACCTGCCAATTCTAAAGAATCTCAAATCCAATCACCTGTACTAAAGGACCATTTTCTTACAAACATATTTGGAATCAAGATGAGCTATTTGAAATAGTAAAATCATCTTATAGTTTCAAAACCTCAATACAACAGGCCCGTTACGATACCAACTTTGAAGCACAACGCTTTGTGTGATGGCCCACTAACACTATTTCAAGCAGAAATTTCAGGCTTAAGAGGTATAGCTGATGGCTACTTTCTATCTGAAAGAATTTTTTTAAAATGAGAGAATATATGGAGAAGGGCAGCAGAAATTCACTTTCATGAAGCAAGATCTGATGTATTTCACACAGCGGGGAAAATGTATGTGGGGAAACTGCACAAGCCACAAATTTTGATGGTTTTTAAGAAGGAAGCAGACTGTTGCCTTGAGAACGATGAATTTTATTAGTTTGTTCTTAGAAAGTTGGCTTCTCATATATTCTAGGAAAATGTCTTTCCAGGTGCTCTTCTCATATAGCATTTTTTATGATTCTGATACAGACTCCAGTATGGGATAGTACAACAGCCACAATAATAGCCACAACATACTTTTTCAACTATGAACACTAAAGAAAACCTACTTACAATTATTATCAAAAGCTTAGCCTTCTGCATCCTATTATATAGCCAGACGTTTCTTCAGTATTATGCACATTGATTCCATAGTATGGGAAGGATGGAGATTTCATTTATTTTCAGGGGAAATTTTGGATGGAAGCTTGGAAACTACAGCTGGTCCTGGTCCAGAGATATCTGCTGAAACATGGGGAGGGGCTGCTGGTCAATAAAACTTCTACTTTGAAAAGTTTGTGTTGGTGATAAGGAAAAGACAAGAGAGATCACTCTACACTTAAAATAACCCGATGAATTAAAAAATGGCAAAATGGGAACTTTAAAAGAGATCTTACATACCAGGCGAGTGCTTTCATTCATATTGTAGAAATATGGTTTCATCTTTAATGAGATAAGTTCTGCAACCTTCTTCTGCAGGGTAAGAAGTCTGAATTCCTGAAGAGTTTTACAGAGCAAGAGATTAGTTTCCTACTCAACTCTGATGACAGCGGCATTTAGATTAGGTATCAGGAAGAAGTTCTTCCCAGAGAGGGTGGTGAGGCACTGGAACAGGTTGCCCAGGGAACCTGTGGATGCCTCATCCCTGGAAGTGTTCAAGGCCAGGCTGGATGAGGCTTTGAGCAACCTGGTCTAGTGGAAGGTGTCCCTGCCCATGGCAGGGGGGTTGGAACTAGATGGTCTTTAAGGTCCCTTCCAACCCAAACCATTCTGTGATCCTGTGATTCTATGGAAACAATAAGGCAAACTGGCCAACCAGTACTTCCCCAGTATCACACTCAGGAAAATAAAGGTGCCATCTCTCCAGGAAAACATTTGAATAAATTAGTTAAGAAAGGTGGTAATCTGACACACCAGAAAAGCAGAGATTTATGAAACATCTTATACATTTAACATAACATTTTATACTAAAGCTTTCTCTTTCATTATCTTATAATTTTAATGATCCTTGCACAGCTTTTAAGCAGAGGCAAAGGTTTATAGAAACACTGTATTTAAACTTACATAAATTAGATCAACTCATAGAATTGCTTGCTCTTAAGAAGGGGAGCAGTGCTAACTACGTAACAATAACATCTAACCTTTCAAAAACACTTCACTGAAGGTGACACAAACAAGAATAATTTGAGAAGAACAGGAACCATTTAGCTGTCCTGGGAGGAATCCCATAAAGAAGCAGAATGAAATAAATACTGGGAGTTAATTACAGCTTTTCTCTGTGTTCTATCTGAAAGTCTCCAGTGTGGAGACATGGAACTTACATCTTAAAACTCCTCCCCGCATCACTGTTGAACATCATGAACATCTAGCACCCTCAGACTGAACTCATGTACTCATCCATGGATCAGGTCCACATTTGAATCCCTCTCTTCTGAAGTATCTCCCACTGCAGAAACGGCATTACCTACCAACACAGCAAACGGCAGCGTGTTACCTCACCCTTTTGGGGCTGTATGTTGTAAGCATAGCTCTTTACCTCAACAGAAAGCTCCACTCTCTCATAAGCAGTAGAACAGGAAAGAGGGAAAGGGAGAATGTCTCTCCTATTTTGGTTTCTCCAGAAGGCAAAACCCCCTCTCGATAAGCTCATCCCAGTAATGTAGGAGGCAACCCATTGCCTAGATACCTCTTTCACTAGTCTGAAGCTTCGGGGTTTTTTCTTCCTGTAGCTCCATGGACGCTCATCCTGTGTATCTGAGGCTTCCTACAACGTTAATGCAAGTAATTAAGTGATACAATTTGCATTAACACAGGCCATCATTAGCAGCTTGCTTATAATGATGGCAGATAAGTACAGTGGTGATAAAATATTTCAGTAAAGCCAAGATGAACTGCCAAAACGAATTCAGTTACTAAAGATGCATGTATAGTGTCCTGTTCTTGGCTTGTCAATGAGCATTTCAGCCTAAAATATGTATATATGTGCAAATGCCATTCCCTTCTTCCACTGAAGGATGATTTCATTCTATATAGAAATCATTATTAATGATGTACCAGGTGCATAACCCGAACTAGCTAGAGATCTAACATGCACTTTTTGTAACCCTCAGATTCCTGATCTTTGTAGAGGAGGGCAGTACTGAGTCCTAATTAAACTCATAACCAAGAACCTTATCATTACAAGTTGTAAGGAAAAGTTCAATACATACACATCCTACCGCCACGTTGAGCTAATGGAAGAGCAAGAACTCTTCAAAACTGACTCTGAAAAACTATCTTACCTTTAAAAAAACTTCTGAGGCTTACTACAAGGTTTATTTTAGCCTATAAAGTTCATATGAGAAAGGATAATTATATCACATCTTCCCATGGGTATCTCTGGTTAACCACCTGACTGCCTTCATTCCATCTCTTTTTTTTCTGTCCTCTCCCTCTAATTCCTTTATTCTTATGGTTTGCCTACACTGGGAATAATCTGATAATTATAGTTTGTTGTTACTGCTCCCTTAGCCAGCACTGTATTTCAGGATAAAAGTGGCTTTCTTTCTAGAACGGAGTTTCCATGTGGGGAATTATCCCATATTACCTACAGTGAGCCTTCCCTGTACAGACAAACACTCGACCTTCAAATATCTGTCAGCCTTCATATTATATGGCATAGAACAAAAAAGTATGTTTAACTATATAGAGAAACTGCAATGGGTGCTTTCAGGTCAAATGCTTGTCTGTTTTTCCAACTGTTAATTGATCTAGTAAGAGATACGGTCTCTCTGCACCAGCTTTGTGTAACATGCTTATACAGCAGCTGCAGAGGAAAAAGATAGAGGTAAAAGGCAAGAAGTGAAGAGATCAAAGGCATAACAGACAGAGCTCTCCCTGAATTTACTCAACAACCAGCTGATGAAGCCTTTCCAAGTACCAGTGCACCTTTATGCATTTCTGCCAGGTTCTGCCCTCTTCCCCTCCAATACTTCTCACTCCCTTATGTTTGCAGGGTTTATGCTCTCTACGTTTCATTTTTGCCTTTCACATCCATTCTCACTGCCTGCTTTCTCATTTGTCATGACCATTGGCAAAACAGCAGAAGAGACAAAAATCTATATGTATCTATTGCAATATAGACATGTTCTGAAACCAGCAATCTCATAGCAGCACAACAAACTGTTCATGGATGAGCGACTTTAATGGTCCACTCCCATAAATTGGGTAATTTTTCTTAGATAAAAGCAAGCCATATAATTAGAAAAGGGAACTAGTTACTTGTAATGAAAGAATAATCAAAGCACCATTAAAGGGAAATTAGCTGCATTTATCTTAATTCTAGGGGCCCCACTGTTGCCTCCAGATAGGAGACACTTCAGGAGGATAAAATTTACTTGACAATCTCGGTGACTTCTGCCACTCCTGTTTGTTCATGCAAAAGGAGGTCCTTTATCATGTTTTGGCAGAGCAAGTTAGATTTAACTGAACAAAAGCCATTAAAAGGCTATTTGTTCCATTTCCATAAAAAAGACACACCTCGACTGTCAGGGATACCATTTAGCTCCAGCTAGCTCCTCTGTCCTCCCACCTGCAAGTCACAGCTGCTGGGACAAAGGCAGGGAAGACAAGAGAGATGACCAAGGGATATGTGCAAAAAGCTTTGTGTCCAACTGGACCAGTGCATGGTACTCCTGGAGAGGAATCTCCCATGGGACTCCTCCACAAGCTTCTCCTGGCAGCTGCAGCACTGTGAGGCCCCAGGGCTTTGGAGCCAAATCACAAGAGGTTCACTGGACCTGCCTGGGACCGGGACTGAGAAAGCTGTATTTTTTATGCTAACAGCACAAAGGGAAGGGTTCTGTTCAGCCAGCACCCTCCCTCCTGGACAGGCCAGCAGGAGGAAAGGAAAGCTGTCTGAGGTGCGGAGAGTTCAACCAGGTAACACAGGTTTGACTCTGCTCCTCAGAGCCTTTTCCACCCTTCGGTACCACATGCCACAGGAGGACAGGATGCATAGAAACAGTTAGGTGCAACAGGGCCATACATATTGCACCTCCAGAAAGAGGAGTAGAATTTAACATCAGCTACTGTAGTGGTAGGAGGGAAGAAAAAGTGTCAGACCAAGGCTGAGATTTTACTACCAACCATGATCAGTAGCTGCTTCAGTGTCTCAGACTACAGCAGCATTTGCCCCACAGCAGATATCAATACTCATCAATATCATCCTTCACCAGCAAAGACCAAACTACTCCCAGCATGGAGATACACTTCTCCTGCAGCACGGTAAAGCAGACAAATGGCAGGCAGCAGCAACACTGAGGTCTGGTACCACCTTCCTATGCTGAGAGTCACCCTCCTAACCCAAGTATTCCTTGACTCCTCCCACCAGAAAAAAACAGTTTGCATGAAACAGCAGCCACCATTAACTACATGAAAACAGTTTGCATGAAACAGCAGCCACCATTGGCTACGCACTCAACAACTGCCTTCAGAGGCTTGTCCTCCCTGAAGCGATTAGTTCAGCCCAGTAATGAACGAGCCATGTAAGTGTTTTCAAAAATTTAACAAGTCCTGTGGCCTTCCCCAAAGCACAACACAGCACAACACAACAGTAGAGAATCAGGCTATATAATGTTTGAAGAGCTTGATCCTTCGAGCTCACGTTTATTTGTTGCTTACCAAACTCTGATGATGCTTTAGTCTCTTACACAGGTGATTTTGAATTTTTAACCTAAGTAGAGGAGCACTCATGCCAACCTCTAACACCTTTGCCATATGATCATAAAATACGATAGTGTAATGAAAGATCTTCTCCTTACTTCTTCATTCCCAAGTCCTCAAACTAAGTGTGACATAAACAAATCTAAGTAACATCTTACTCCAACTCGAAAATTGTGACCATCGTTTTAGTCCCTCTCCAAAGGCTTAAATACAGAGCAGCCTGTATGAACACAATTAGAATGTTTTCCATGTTTCATCTAGAACAGTTTAGCTATTTCTCACAAAGAAAATCAGAGGCAATTCCAGTTTTGTCCAGGCTAACAAACTATTTTACCATTTTGTGGAAGAATTTCAACACCTGCAATGACCAGTTTCATGGAAAACTACCCAAATACAGAAAACTTCATGAGAAAACTCAATTTTAGTATGCTCATTTGACATCTTAACATTTGCTAGCAGAATATCCTTAAGACTCCAGCTCTCGTGTCAGACTGCTAAATGTCCAGCCCTCCTAAGCAAGTCCTCTCCTCTGCCCAGAAGGTTTACTAGAAGTAGGGAAAAGAAGGGCAGAGGGTACAACTATGGAGAACAAGATGGGGAGCATGTTGGCAGGAGCTGAGCAGAGGGCAGGATGCAGAAGGGGAGGAGACAGGATAGCAATGTAAATTAGGGGGCAGATAATGAGGCAAAGAGGGCAGGAAGTCGCTTGGAAGCAAAAGAGAAACGTCCTGTAACTGCCAGAACACAGGGCCCTTAGAAACATGAAATACATTCCCTCACCATTAAGCAGACACGAGACTAGTTGTAAAGAATCTCCATCCCACTCAAGGCAGGACACAAAATGAGTAAGTTTTTCTACCACTACCCACGACAGGGCTATTTCAGATAGTACAGGAGTATGCTGCGGATCCAAAGTGCTCAGTCATACTGATGCTCAGTGGTAGCACATGTAAATCCTGTGGCAGAAGTCTGCTTTCTGGGGTTCTCCGTTTGTGTGTTTACCTTCATTCACTGTACCATGTGCCTACTTTGTGAGATGCTCCCTTCACCTGCCACATACTTGTACAGACTGTAGCGAAGGAAGCCGCTGTATGTACCACTCCTACCTCATTTGCTACAGAGATTAAAAGCGTGTGATGGAGGGGGCAGGTTCTGCTGGGAAAAGAAAGTGTTACAGCAAATAACACCTCTAGAAAACTGGAGCCTCTGGAAGACTGGATTCTAACTCTGTCCTAAAGTTCACATGTGAGTTTAAGGAATTTGCATTATTCCTCATTTTTCTCCCACACCCCAATTGAGTAATTTGCGGTGCGAGCTGCTGAGATGCTGAACGTGAGTGAGTAGGTGCATCTGAAGTCAGTGGGAGGTGGCCTTTCAGCACATGCCGGGTAGCGTAAAGCACTTACCTCCCTGGAAATGAAGGTCTCTGATTTAGTATTTGCCACTCTGGAAATTAAGGTGTTGTATTTCTCCGCACAGGTATCCAGAAGTCTTGATATTTTTCATTTCCTGGACATAAGACAAGATAACACCAACCATGTCATAATGGTGTGACAAGGCTAAAGTCATTAATGGTTAGTGGGATGATAGCACTCTACAGTGAAATGCTCTAAAGGAAATTAATTTTTTCTATTCAATGAAGGATAATGCTACTCAGTAAACTCTATGTTAAATTATACATGCAATTGGCAATAAAAGAAACATTAAATAGAAACACAGAATTGGAAAGCTTCTGGAGTTTAGTCTCCTGCTATCTCGGGCAACTACATCACGTGAGCACTTTTATAAATTGATCAGGCTACACTTTCAAAGTGCATGGGCTTCCTGCCCTCAGCACAGGGAAGCTGTTTCACATCTTATTGCTCTGAAAATTCCAGATCTTCTAATTCACAGTCTAAGTTCATTAATGTCTATTTGACACACATTTGCCTTCCATTTAAATAGCTGTGTGATTAAAACCTGTATCACAATGCAGTCTCAAGTCACATAAGCCCACAGGACCCAAAACTGAAAAGCAAGCAGTTGCAGCACACCGACGGTGTGGAGCAAGGCACCCAGGCCACGCAGCTGCTCTGCGTGTACGTATCAGACTCTGCATCACGCGTGCAGTTGTCTGGATCCATCTTGGAGCTCTCTGCACACAGACTTGCTATGCCCAGCACTTCCCAACTTTTAACATGGTTCTGCATTTCTTAATGCAACCTCTCAGGTTGGAGAGAAGGGTGATGTAAATTGTGTGAGGCTAATTCTAACATCTTCCCCATTTTTGAGGGGAATCGGTGAAGGGGGTGGCCTTGATTAGGTCAGCTGTCCTTCCTCAAATACAACCCACTCCTCCGTGCTGTATAGGTGGAATGGTTAGTTTTATCTCTGATGGAGACATGATGTTAATCAACAAAGGTTGTGTTGCACAATCGGTAGATTCCGGTCTTTACCTCATGTGTAAATGAAGATGCTCCACCGTAGCAAGTTGCCAAGACAGTAATTTCTGGGGTAGAGTAATATATTTCCATAATGCTTTGTGGAAAAGTTTCAGTCACCTTGAGAGAGGTATTATCAATAGGTCCTTTTTTACTAACAGAATAAATGCTTCCTGAACTCAAATGACAAAGAGAGTGGTTTGTTCACAGCACAGATCCAGTTTCCACGTACATAATCCCAGTCCCAGTCCAAACACAGATCAGGAGCTTTACGAGTTGAGACAATAACATCCTGGGGTTGATTCACAGAATTCATCATCCCATCTGGATGCTGAAGTTCCTCAGCATGACTATATTTGGTGATGCTGAAACCAAAGGTGAGAAATCTCATCACTTCACGCAGAGACTTGGTACGGCACAAAGAACCCGAACCAGCTTGAGCCCCAGCAGACGGGATGGGTTTGATCCTGGATTTTGTATGCGGAATGCTGGGACAAACAGCCCAGACCCACTGTGTCCTTGCCGCATCCTCTGGGACTCGGCCAGCAGACAAAAATCATGCACCCCCTCGGCCAGCATTCTGGACGTACACACAGCAGTATGTTCATCCACTCGTCCATGGATAACACTTCATTATTCCTATGTCATAGCGTGGACCTAAAATTCCAGCCTGTGTCTATCGCATCGCTGACCTCGGGAATTCAGATGAAACCAAGAAGGGGGGGGAAAAGTGAGTATACTGGTTGTTGGGAACATGAAATGCTCGGCTCCCCCTGCGCGGGGCCTCGGGAATATGAACTCTCCAGGGACACTTTCCTGTCCCAGGGGCAGAGCACGGCCACCCACCCTCACCTGAAAACGGCTTTTGCGAACGTGCCACTGGGCAAAAAACCCCAAAAACCCGTGTCGGGAGCAGAGACACGATGATAAACCCCTG
>NW_010245610.1:30174-52375 GCF_000690775.1 Eurypyga helias | reverse complement strand
CCCCTTCCACTCTGAATCTGTGAATTTTTTATATAGACCATTTTCATGAAAGAATTAGCTACTTAACTATTAGCTGGTTTTCTGTATAGAAAGGAACTACATTGTCAGTTTTATAATGATTTCTTTTATCCCTGCCTCTTAATTAATCTGTATGCTGCAGGCACCTTAAGCAGAGTGAATCTTGTGGGTTATTCTGTTAAACTAAATTCAGAGAGGTAAGGTCATTCTGCTCTTGAATTCATAATTCATATAGCTCAATTCCTATAGTTAATTCACTTACCTGTCAGTCTGCCATCAGTGCGCAGAGGAAGCAGGTCCATGAGCCTTCTCTCTGTAGGTGCATTCTGCACTTTTTTGATGATACAGGGAAGAAACAAAGAAAACCAGGAAATGCATTATGGCTGTGCAAGTATGAAGGATTCATATGCCCTCCACATCCCTAAATAGGTAGATGCCAATAACTGAAAAGAAGGTTGCTGAAGGTTGAGTTGGTGTCTACTACCATCTGTTGAGGTAGACAAATACGTTATTTTCCTGCTGCTGACACAAAGGTCACTTACAAGAGCCACTGACTCAAGAAGTAGTGTCATCACTAATGGAAGAACAAAGAGGCTGATACTTGGGCGTATTTTTAACATCTTTTCTCCATTTCCATAGGCTTCTGCAATTTCATTACTTCATTACTTATTCTCAACTTCTGAATCTCCAATAACATTTATAGAGGAAGATAAGGATTTTCAAAAACAAAGCTTAAAGTGGAGTTGGACACATTTGCAGATTCTGATTTCTTTGACAAAGTGCCATTTGAACATTTCAGGCAAGTTTCAGTATTTGGTAGTAGCAAGACCCTGTAAAGAACAAAACACTGGTTAATGAGGTCTGTTTCATTTCTCTGTCTTTATATGGCACCCCATGGATCTAAATATTTCATATATTATTAAACATATAAAACTGACAGTAGTATTCAAGCTCAGTAATTATAAAACACCCGCTTATCTCTACACAGCTCTATGTCTGTAGCAGGATAAACACTTAAGAGAATGTTTCATCTTCAACAGAACAGACAATTTAATTTCAGTCTTCTGTGATATATTTTCCTACCCATGGAGTACCAAAATGCTTTACAAAACAATCAAATAAATAGAAAAGTGAATATATGGACAAAGAGCAATCTGTATCGTGCTCAGCAAAGCTAAATGGCTGTTTCACTCCAAAAAGAGGATGAAATTCTTCTTGCTTATTTTAGCAAGAAGAAATAGAAAACTCATGGATTTCACTTCTGTTTGGATGACTTATTCCTTTTTACTACAGTACAGAATGGTTTGGTTTTTTTTACAGAGGTTGAAACTTAAAGATACAAGGAACAGAAATCAAGACAAATAGCTTGATAGCTGGCTCTATTGCAGTAGAGTGGTAGAATTAATCACAACAACTATTAAGCTTATTTAAAATATCTAATAAACAAAACTAAACAAAAAACCCCTTACCACACGTACCAATAGAAAAAAAGGACTGCATTTAGGAGGCATATTGTCTGTTACTCTCAGCTCTTTCTTCAGAGGCTGGTGGTTTCCTGTTTTAAGTTTTAATCCCTTTACATAATAACTGGATATTCACTTTCTCTTTTATCAGCTGCAAAGGGCAGGAGAAGCATGGTACTGAAGCAGTACAAGTAGGAGTGCTGTTGACTGAGATACAGGTGTCGTGGTGAATCCTGATGCTTAGGGAAGAGACTGATAGCAATGAAATACACTGGAAAGGGAAGTGAGGCCAACCTCGGATGTTTCCATGCAGATGTAGGTACTGGAAGTTGGAGGGAAAAAATCATAAACCCATGTAGATTTGCTAGATATGAATGTAACTCTAGATGAACTGGTTGTTACCTCTATATGACGAGAAGAAACAGCAGACTGTTTTGTTGGACGCTGAGAACTGCAGGCTTACAAAGGCAGCTCTGCCAATTGATCACTTGCTGATGGGCAGCACAGCGCAGTCTGTGGATTACGCTTCACCGTGATGTGCATGCTGCTATGAAACAGAAAGAATACACAAGCTTGTCTTCAAAACCAGGTCTTTACAAGTGAGCTAGCATGAAAATCCTTCATTAAAAATGTTATTCTCAGTGTGCTATCCTCAGGGAAAACGATGCTGTTTGGTAAATTAACAGAATGACCAAACTTGGCACGTGTACCACATAAATACTTTTTACCAGTGTTTTTAGCTACCTTCTTTGGTCAGAGTGGACTTGCATCAGTTGAGAGCATAGTTCACTGACTTTCAGGTTCAGGTGGCACACAAAACAGAACAGCGTGATTATTACTGAGCTGTTTCACCTGTGTAACTGATGAAATAGACTTTTTTATATACCATATTTAGTTAGGGATGCAAGGCAAACCTCACATTAAAGTTACTGAATTTCTTGCTGTTGTTCTTTGAAACCACACAACTAGAATTTTTTTTTTTTTTTAATTTGGTTGTGTTATGAAACCTTAAACTAGCTCCTCTGTTGGCCAAGCAAGTGCAGCACACTATGGAGAGAAAAAAAAATCAAAACAACCCAAAGGGAGTATATTGCTGATTTATATCTGTATTTCAAATATAGATTACCACTCTCCTTTTGAAATACAGCACACATGTGAAATCAGAAATGTGGCTAACACTATATTGCTTTATTTTGGCTCTGACCTTAGTGTAACACCCCATACGCTAGAGCGGTGGTGTCATCTGCGCTGTGGTATTTTCATTGCCGTTCAGTGTCTGATGGGCAATTACATAGCAGTCCTAAAACTATGATGGAAAAATGTTCTACCCTTCATATAAAATTTCAAATGTTGTCGCTCTTCTGTGTCTGATGCTGTCTGAATTTTTGGTGATGTGCGTTGTTTGTCTAGAAGTAACTGTGACCATTTTTACAAAGGTTTACTGGAAATGAATAAATAGAAATTGATGCCAGGGATTAAAGATTGAAACTAATGGAAAATTATTAATAAAGTAATTTTATTAAGGAGCGTCTACCCACTCAGTACAATTTGAAACATCTCTTCGTTCCATGATAAACTGCATGTACTTTTAAAAACATAATAGCAAAAAGTTGGAGCCTTTGCAACGATACATGGTATCTCACCTGACAACTGAGAAATGCGCAGTTTCATGCTCATGACACTGTCAAGCAGAATCACTTACTCTGCTTGTTACTATTTAAAATATTTCAAAATCTACAGCTGTTCACATACAGGATAAGGATATGAAAATAAAGTAGGTAATTATAAACCAGGATTTAAGCTATGCTGGCACCAGAAAAACTACCCTGCTCCTAGCACAGATCTTAGAAATGTATACAGCTTGCCTTTAAACTCTAAAATCACAAGTTGTGATTTTAGATGACCAGCTATAGTACTCAGACATAAGTGACTTGTGTCTTTCAGAATACCTACTCTGTTCTTCTGTAAAATCACCATTTGTTTTGACATCTTAAATCCTACTGAGTCAATAAAAAAACTACACCACTGTCCAGTGCTGTATATATTTGTAATAACTTTCTCTTCTGGAAATGTTTCTCTCCTACGCAGAAATTCTGTGCCAGCCTGATTTGATTTTGATGATTTCTGCAAGTGTCTACAGTGGCCTAAACTGTGGTCACAACACCTGTTTCTATTTATGCTGCATCGTATGTGAAAGCAAACTGTTTAAGGCAAAACAGGGATTGACTCATCCATTTTAGTAACTAAACCTGTATTACTTATTTGGAGACTGCTGTCAGTATTGATAGCTTTCTAACAATGTCAGTGTCGGCATGTTGAGTTTCCCTAATGGGCATCAGCTAGACAGCGTTGCATGGTAGGAGGAGCAAACCGGCAATTTCAAGTTGTAGAAATAAAATGTGAGGTAAAATGTAGTCATGCCATTGATATACTGAATGATAGTGCTGACAGGATGGGCCACTTCTGAACTGCTCTTGGGGAAAAAAAGGCCTTTTTCTTTACACTACCTACTGTGTTCATGGTACTATGAACGTCTCTGTAGGATAAATAACTGTAAAACCAGTTTCACTACATTAATTTTTAAAATGCTTATTGTTCATTTTTGAAATTAAATATAAGCCTTAGATTACATCCCAGCCTTTCTGTACTGGTATTCAGATCCTGGCATATAGCTTTTATAGCATTACCGTTGTATCTTTTAATCGATGATGCATTTTTAAAAGCATTTAATACATTAATTCTTTATTTTTTTTATCAAGACCTCCTTCACTAATTTCCTGGAGTGATGACTGTGTAAGCACCTCAGCAGTAACAGTAATACTAAACAGTAATTAATACTACATAAGAGGTCAGGTTAGCTGGTATCACTCTTTCTCGATTCTGAGCTTTCTAAATATTTTGAGTTTCAACTTTTCAATGTTTGAATTAATCTGTCTCTAATATTCTATATTGCATTCTGTGTGCAACTGTACTTTTCTTCCAGGAAGTTCAGTGAATTTTAAGTCGGTAGGAAATATTGCATTGTATTCATCTGATAAATTAAGGTGAAGAGAAAAATTTGTGCTGTTTTTTGGTTGGTTTGTGTGTTGTGTTTTCTTTTTCTTTTTTTTTTTTAATTCTGAAAATAAGATGAATCAGCATTTTTAAAATATATGGATCTAGGATGAGAAGTCCTGAATTATTGAAGGCAAGTGCCACTCAGGCTTTTGTGACCCTTCCTGAATCCCTTGATGTATTAGTGGAGCCATCTTATCCTTGGCTTTTGTGAGGCCTCATAATAAATGTGGTTTCTAATAACAGCAAGTATAGAAGTTAGAAGAAGGGAACTTTCTGTTGTCTTATCAAAGAAACAAAGCTGGTACCAGATAGGATCTCCTGCAAATACAAGTCTTCACCATCAATAATTAAATAGTAGGAATAGTTTGAAAACAGCTCCACGAAAAATTGGATTCCTGTGGAGTTTCTTCTCATATTTGCAATTTTGTTTAGGAAACCTGTGGCCGGTATTATATACAATTAACTTTTCAGCACAACCAGTACTGTAATGTTAAGTGAAACAGTTGCTAAAACGTAGAAGACACATGCATTTAAAGCTTCTAGCCACAATAAGAGGAAGTGTATGTCAATAGGAAATGAAAATGGATGCTAACCAGAGAATGTAGCAACAAAAAATATGCTACAAAAGCCAGGTAACTAATGTGGTATCATGCACTCCTTTGTCTGTACTAGTGTATTTAATCACTGCCATTTATAAGTCAATGGTGAAGAATTGCACCTTATTATTTATACTGATGTTCTTTATAAAGGTGGATACAGTGTTGTTACTGCACTATTGTCCTTTGGTTCTTTCCAGCAGTTGAAAAGCAGCACACCAGAGAATTGGCACTGGCCAAAACAAGCTTTTACAAAGTAATACACAATAGAAAAAAGATAAGGAAAGTGAAAGAAGCTAAGAACTGAAATTTCTAACTTTTATCACTTCCTTTTCATAATTCTTCTTTCAGTTCCCACTCACATAATAAAGAAATAAAGCCAGTGTGTGAGGTTTTTATTGGTTTGGGTTTTTTTAATACAGAAAGAAGTCACATTGGTTCAAAATCAATACTTACCACTGCTGGGTTCAAGTGACTGATTTCTTGTAGTGAACTGTACATTCTTAATCATGAGTCTAAATTCATTGCTGCCAAAAGTATGCACTACATGGTCACTGTGCAGCTTGACAGGAGTTGCATTTTAAGATTTGCAAATAACTGTGCTCTTAAGAGAAAAGGTATTCTCTTGCAATTATTCTTCCTGATTACAAAGGCACTGTCTACCAGGTAGAGACCACAATCTTGCTTCTATGTGCAGGCTTATTTTCATAAACTATTAATTGCTTTCCATTATATTAACATAGGTTTAGGATTCAGCAGAGTCAGAGCAGAATGCCACTTTAATCTGATTTTTTTTTTTTGGTCTGTGTCCTGTCAACTGGGTTAGAAAACAAGGATATGTTCTTTCTTTTTTTTTTTAATGGATAGCAGTATACATACAGTATGACAATCTCCAATTACTGCTTTTAACTGTACTGGTTTTGATGGGGACAGAGTTAACTTTCTTCATGGTAACTAGTCCTGGGCTGTGTTTTGGATTTGTGCTGAAAACAGTCTCGATAATACAGGGTTGTTTCAGTTATGGCTGAGCAGCACTCACACAAAGTCAAGGCCTTTTCTGCTCCTCGCACCACTCCACCAGTGAGTAGGCTGGGGGTGCACAAGAAGCTGGGAGGGAAAACTGCTGCGACAGCTGACCCCAACTGACCAGAGGGATATTTCATACCATGTGACATCATACTCAGCATATGAAGCTGAGGGAAGGAGGAGGAAGGTCGGGGGTGGTGAGGGATGGTAACATTGGGATGGATGTGCGAAGTGACGGCGTTTGTCTTGCCAAGTAACTGTTATACGTGATGGAGCCCTGCTTTACTGGAGAGGGCTGAACACCTGCCTGACGATGGGAAGTGATGAATGAATTCCTTGGTTTGCTTTGCTTTCATGCACAACTTTTGCATTGCCTGTTTAACTGTCTTTATCTCAGACCATGAGTTTTCTCAATTTTACTCTTCCAGTTCTCTCCCCTGTCCCACTGGGGGTGAGTGAGTGAGCAGCTGTGTGGTGCTTAATTGCTGGCTGGAGTTAAACCAAAACATTAACCCATGACTTTTTTTTTTTGTGTATGCATCCAGTTACATCAATGGGGAATAGGTTTTGCTGATTATGGTATCTCTTATCTAACTATTTAAATTGGATTGGTTTGGGAGTTGTATCTTTTTCCAAAATTTATAGAATTAATAAATAACTGAGGTAACTTTTTAATGTTCTAATGAAGTTATCTGAACACTCAACTGTATTTCAAAAAGTTGTGTCCTGGTAGGTTATTTCCTCTTAAATTCTCTGGCAATTTCTGTTACGTATGAGGTAATTCTTACTGTGTTAAGGACAGCATAGATGATGTGCGGTCTTCAGCTGGTATACACTGGTGTACCTATGTTAACTTTATAAAACGGTGTTGGTTTGCAGTAACTACAGAGGTGCTGTAGTGTCATGCAAAATACTTTGCATTAAACGGCTGCTGCCTCTGTTGAAGTGCAGGAAGTAGTACAAATACAAGGAAAAAAGTTGTATTTCATACAGCAGTGAAGATGTTATGTGAACCCAACAACATCAGTGGTGCATACTGCATTGCAGGGAACAAAGTAAAAAACCATCAAAGTATTTGGACAAGCATTGATAACTGGCTGGGTAAACTGAGTGTTCCCTCTGTGCACTATAAGTAAAAAGTTATCTCATACTGTTTCTGACAGAAATTTTTGTTTCACTCCATGCACATTTCTGAACTGCTATTGTTTTTCCTGTATATCTGGAAGGATTGAGGTGGACTGGAGCTCTTTAACTAGATATTTTTCTCTCAGATGTGCAGTAGGATGCATGTACATATGTTTATGTATGCATGCATACCTGATACATAAACAACTGAAATACCCATCATTACTGTGAGGGATCAAAGTTTTTTGTTAAGCAAACCATAAGTTGAAGAATTTTATCTTTTTGGATGGTAATATTTGAAGCATAGCATCCTACATACTTTTAACCCACCAGCCCACAGGAGTATTTGATCGAGGTTTCTTTTCTCCCCTGCATTTTTGCCAATGTGAATGCAGTTCTGAATGACTTGTTTGCGCATGGTTATGAATGAGATGCTGTAAGAGAAAGGGAATGTGAAAGGCAAAAGCTAAAATAAAACATAAAGAGCGGAAATCTTGACTCTGTTATTAGTAGTCTGCCAAACACCCTTGTTGAATATAATTATGCTACTGAAAAACTTTTTTGGTATAGTTCATAGGTCACAAGCTAATTATTGAGAAAACTTAGCCAAAAAAATGCTGAAATTCTCTTCACTCCTTTTTATCTGTTTGTGGATTATGCTTATGCTTCCAGTTCCTTTAAACTTAAAGGAGCTGAAGCATCCATGGGGTGCATTGGCTGGAGCAATATAGCTTTGGCAAAATGTTGGTGGGTAGCATGTCTAGGGCAATGCATTATTCAAGTGGGGTAGAATGCCAGGCACCTTTCATTAACCTGTTTGCTCTTTGACACTTTGCTGTAGTGGAGACCTCAGAACTGGGCAACAGCGTATTCCTTGTGACAGGGTCCCTCAGTGAAATACTATCTTTTGATCTGCTCTTTCCTGTGTATATGTACTGTAGCCTTTTTCTGTGTTTCTTAAACTTCTTTCCTGTTTTTTTTTCTTTTTTCCAGGAAATAAATAGTGCTTCTGCCTCCTAAGCTAATAGATTTGGAGAGAATAGTTAATTATTCTCTGATCTAGCATTATGCAATTCAAATACGTAGTTAGACCATTAAAAACCTGCAGGTAATGAGACAGTCTTGCTACTCTCTTTTCCTGAGATCTAGAGTCAGCTACTCAGGGGCCTCCTGCTGCTGCTGCACATGCAAGAGCCCAGGTTTTGTGGTGCTCTACATCCAGTAGAGACATTATTTAGATGCCCTCTAAATAACGGCATCTATCAGCATTTTGTTCTGACCCTACAGGCTCCCTACTGCTACTTGCTTGGACCTGTCTCCAGATGCTGTGACAGGGTATAAATTGAAATCAGGGAGGTTTAGATTAGATATCAGGAAGAAATTCTTCACAGAGAGGGTGGTGAGGCACTGGAACAGGTTGCCCAGAGAAGCTGTGGATGCCCCATCTCTGGAAGTGTTCAAGGCCAGGCTGGATGTGGCTTTGAGCAACCTGGTCTAGTGTAAGGTGTCCCTGCCCATGGCAGGGGGGTTGGAACTAGATGATCTTTAAGGGCCCTTCCAACCCTAACCATTCTATGATTCTATCTGGTGCCACCATGCACCCCCCAGTAGTACTGCCTTCTGGACAACGTCTCAGCCCATACTCACGTCTCCAGCAGCTCACGGTATCTTTTGTCCTTCAGTTTTTGTTTTGTTGCACCTAGACACATGCTTTCAATTTTTACACATTTTTCACATATGGTCACTCTAGGATCTTTACCATCACATGCCAATTTCCCCCCTCCTGTGTGCTTCCAGCTCCACTCCTTTCCTCTTCTGCCCCATGTCTGCGGGCAGGTGTGCAAGCCCAGGCTCTAACCCTGGTGCCCAGCAAGCCAAGGCTTGTCTGGGGCTGTGCCAGCCTGGGGGACTTGCTTTAGGGAGGGGAGAGCAGTGTTTATCACAGGACATCAGGTTGCTGTGCATCACTTCTGTCACAGTAACCACCTCAGTACAAGCTTCTGCATGTTGTGGTAAGAACTACATAGCGAGTGAGCATGAGTTTGACCCTTATAAAATAGAAGTAAGAGCAAGTTATCAGATGGCTAACAAGACGTGGCAGTGGAGCGGTAGGTTGTTACTAGGTGGGGGCCTGTTCAGGCTGCCTTGCACAATGAGGGGCTCCATTAGCCAAGTTTGCTGGGGGCAGGAGGCATGCTGAAGTGCATTGCTTATCTGAAACCCGTGAGCAGTGACTGAACTGATACCAGTTTGTGGGGCTACTGCTCCGATCTCTTGCCATGGCTCTGGTGGGTGACCTTGGCTAAACCCTTTAATCTGCATATACTTTGCTTTCCCTCTCTGTGAAATCTGGGTAATGCTATCAAATTGCTTGGAGAGCACTCTAATATCTAGTCATAAGTAGAAGACATTAGTTAGGTCTTACTACTTCATCATTAATTTGCCTTCGTGTCTGTTGTTACATCTAACTTCAGGTCCTGCTTTCTCCTGTGTTACTTTGAAGTTAATTGCTTTACTGGTGCCTTGCATTTGTGTGGCTGTAACTTTGCATGTCAGTGCATACCCAGTATCTAAATGTAAATACATGCTTACTGACTTTACTTTTTAGAGTAAACTTTTTTCAAGTATTTGTGGCCTGCCTAAGGACTTTTTATAAACTCTTTAGTTGTTAAAGTTGCTAATTTTCACTATGGAATAGAGTAAGGGAACACAAAAATATTATGTACTTGAGTGTCTGCTTGAATTTTAAAACATGCCTGCATTTTTTCTTCTGAATTCTGTCCTGCAAGGTGTGAGGAACAGTCTTGTCCTGATGGTTTCAAGTGAACTGTTCTCATGTTTAAGTGTTAATGAGATAAATATGTGCTTTGTTGGACTGGTTTGTGCTGGACAAAGCCCATTAAAATTTAGATTTTTTGCTACACTGAGATTAAATTCATTTCATACTGAAGTTAATGACTGAAGCCACCAGGGGCAATACTTAAACACTTGCAAAATGATACATTTAACTTGTAATTATCTAACCTTTTGTAATATAGATGATATTGTGTCAGGGTATTTTTTTTTGTTAGGAGTTTTGGGGGGAGGGAATACCGTTGTTATCCACAAGTACCAAAGAACATACCTAGAATTTTTTTCCCATAATTTGACATGAATCTAGACACCTACCTTATATGCCTAATTTTAGCCTAAAAGTAGTTCGTAGATCTCATGGAAAAAAAGAGGTCTGTAGCACAACTGCTGACACATCCTTAACTATAGCGTTGCTACTAGGTGCTGCTATAATACAGTACATATTTCTTTGTGAAAGAACTGAAAGCTGTGATAATAAAGCTTAACTTTTATGGTATCGAAATTCACTGTGTTTGTACCTCCAGGGAGAAAAACAATTAGAGAAAGACAATCTACCTAAATAGGCTGGGAAACTGAATTGCTCTGTCTAGGCTTCATTACCCTCCCTCTTTCTCATCTCACACTTTCCACAAATAGCATGATTATGTTTACCTGACATCTTCATGCTTCCCTGCTGATCAGTCTGAGGAAGCCTTGCAGCTGAGATCAGCAGTGCCTTCTATGGGGTATGAATTATATTTTTTATTTAAAGGGTCCAATTCTTAAGCTGTTTTAGTGAGGAGCTTCAGAGTGTCCCAGAAGAGAGGTAGGGAGCAGAATACATGAAATGCCAATGGGCGCTTTTAAAAAATAACCCTTGACAATAAGAAGTACTAGCTTGGCTGACATCATGTTGATACATCCTTAGTTGCTTGATAAAGGCATGGTCTGAGATATTAGACATAAACTTGCTAACTTTCATAACTAGTAGAAAGCATGCCAGATTTTTCTGGAAGGTGCCTCTGAGCACAAAACAATAGCCCCGAAGCGTGGCACTGAAATAAAAATGTCCTTTTATGGATAAAAGCTTTATTCCAGATCTTTTTCTTTTGTATTAAGTCACACAGTGAAAGTCATCAAATGGCTTTTCAGTGACTCCCTTGGAGAACTGAATGATAAATCCAGAACAGCAAGAAGACTTGAGAAATGTAGAAGCTGCCCTTAGAATGAACAGGTATTTTATTTTTTGAACTCCATAGGTAATGGAGAATTCAGTACTTTCTTGTTCTGAATTGCCAAGCTATAAATCTGAATAACTAAACTACAGATAATTGGACACAATTCCTCAAATTAGAAACCAATATTACATGTGAGAATTAATGACATTTCATTATTCATTACTGTCTACATCAATAAACTATGACTGTACTAGTCTTAGCAGCAGCATACAAGTCTTTCTTGTAGCCCCTGGGATCTTGCTCTAAATCTAGTTTTAATCTAATGCTGTATGAGCTGCAGAATAAGTGAACTTGGATTCATCTGAATGTTAGTTTGAAGCACTCAACAGTGCTCCATCAAAACACTATCATGAAATATGTAGCTATCTATGTATGTGCAAATAAACTCAGAGGCTACATAATGTGGGCTTAATATCAGTAGTCTAAACCCCTGCTGCTACTGCATTTGGTTTCCTAACATTTAGAAAGACATTGGTTTGAACAAGGATTTGGTGTTTCTGCTTTTCTGCCTTTGTCTTACAATGAACACAGCCTGAAACTGCTCTTCAAGTACCAAGTTTCTTGTGGTCTGAATCCCAAATCACTTGAATTTAAGCTTTGTTCCACATTTTACAAAATGTCATCAAATGGAGAGCGTGGAATTAATAGGCACCCTGGCTTTTCTACCCTTGCACTTGTACTTTCTCTTGCTTATTACAGTTAAAGGGACCTCACTGGTATAATGACTAGTCAGCTGTCCTGAACTTTCCTTAAAACATGGACTATGTTAAACTGAAGTCTGCAGGGTTTGGCTTGGTGGGTTTGTTGGGGTTTTTGGGGGGGGTTTTGGTTTGTTTTTTTGTTTGTTTTTTCCAAATGAGCAGCAATGTCATGGATCACACCTTCAGGTTGGTGAAAAACATAAGCCAGGCTAGTTTGGATCAGTGTGGTTAGCCTGGATGAAGGCAGGATTCCCTTTCTGATTGCCTCTGAACTCCTGCTCCATCATCTCAAAGCTAAAACTTCCTGCAAAGTTACAGTAAATTGCTGATATTACTGGCCAATAAACCTGCATCTGTTAGCAGTCCTGCATTGATCTTTTTTGGGTGTCACGTTATTATTGGAGAAGTGTACATAGACAGGCAGATACCTTACAAATTCATACCTCAAAGGACCCTGGCATTCATGTTCATGATTTATTTTAGGGTAAATGCTGCAGGACCTAGGCAGCAATTATGGTTGTCTTTGACCCCAGACAACAATGATAGCATGGTTCCCACCCCGAAAAACTCATAACTCATAAGGAAAGATGTCTCAGCAGACCTGGAAATATCAGCATGATAGTTACGATTCATTTCGTGTGCAATGACCAAAGCCAGGCTATTGACCCCCTGTGTGTGTTACAGCAAAGAAAGTGAAGGGTAACTATGGCAATACAATAAACTAATGTCACAAAACTTGATCTCATTCAGTAACAATACCTGGCGGCGCACATATTTTATATTACACTGATCTAGGCTCAGATCCTTCAATCACTAATTCAAGGAAAGGATTTACTAGAAGAGTAGTATTGCATTTTACATTTGAAAGCATTTGTATAAATGTTTGACTTGCACAAATCGTCCTTAATACATTTCTATAAACAATATGAAACAATGTAAGGGACCAGACTGTCAGCTGTGATTTGTATGTCTGTAGCTTCTCTATTCTTAGTGCTGCTATAAACAGTAATAGCCGGTTATGGTTTTAAGGGGTTTTCATGCCAGCTAGCATTACCTGGAACACAGTGACTCTCTGGACTTACGCCCTGTCTTCTGTCCACATATTTTGCCTCCTAGTGCCAAGAAAGTATTGATAGGAGCCAGCACTGTCATTCACAGATTACCTTAGGTCTTGGAAAGAAGCCACTTACTCGATCTTGTTAGCCTTTCTTCTGCTTTGTTTCTAGTGCAGTGAAGGTTTGCCAATGCCGATTGTGGCTTTTTTTTTTTTTTCTCTGGTGGAGATTCTTTCAAAAGTTATCATATTTCTATCATGGAATTTGACAGCATTGTGTTTATTGAAACTTCTCATCCTATAAAAATGAATGCTCAGAAATGCACTGAAGTCAAACACAGACTGCAGGGATCTTCATCTGTAAATGGAGTTAACTTGTGAGACTTAACAAATGTGTGGATCTCTTCATTAGCTGAGCGTCTAGACCTTAAACTGGGAGGGTGAGCACTATGCAGAGACATGACCTAGCTCCAGAACTTTGACCTCTAGAACTAGAAACCACATGGCTGCCTTCACAGGGTGCTTTTCTGACCCAGTTAGTTCTGGCAGAAGGCAGTACTGATGTAACTTCACTGCTTTTGGAAACCAAGCTGACACTTCTGTGTAGTGAAATGCTCTGCCAAGTGGCTATATTGGGTCATTCAGAACTAACTCAAAGATTTCTACATTGCTGCACACTTCACAGTGCTAAGGCCTACCTGGAGAGTCCTTCCCAAATGCGTGCCCTGTGTGCTAAACTAGGGGTTGGTTAGATGCACTGAACGTTTCTTGGTTTTCTATTGCTATTAAAAAGAAATGAGAGGGTAAAAAAAATTCAAAAGAGCAGCGCACCTTGCCAACCCTGTTACTTGAGGAATAGCAATAAACAAGTTCATTATTAATAACCCAATAAACTCTTCTGTGCTAAATATCTTGGGTCAGCTTTGTGATGGGTGTCAGTCTGCCTAGTTCCACTGATTAAAGTAAAAGTGCAGTGATTTACACCTATGTTGACTCAGCACGCTTGCCCTTGTAAGTAGCCTGTGATAAAATAGACAAATAAATAAAATAAAAGCACAAATCCTGTACTATATAGATATTGCTTAAATAATTCATTATAGCTGCGGGGATAGAAGTAAATACAAAGAAAAATGCTTGCCTTTTGAAATACTAGCTAGAGCAAAGTCTTTTATTTTTTTCAAGTTGGGGTAGCTCATATTTTCTGGCTACATGCTCTTCAAGAACTTATAAAAGTGCACAACTCTTTAGGGTCTCACTTATTTATGTGGTGAAGCTGACATAGTCCCATAGATCTAAACACTGTTCACATCTCCTAGCACTGAAACAAATGTGGCCATGCAGCATATAAAACTGCAGTTCATTTATTAAGTCAGAGAACAGCTCTGTGCTATTAAACCCCCATCCAGCTTCTTAATGATGGCTCTCTGTTGTCAAGTTGCTCAGCTTGCTTGAGTGCTGTGATGGAACAGCACTTCAGCTGCAGCGCAAATGTGGCTCTTGCACCCGAGTAACGCAGTGTTTACTAGATGGCGGTTAAGCACCATGTGCACTTAATGCTAAATAGTTAGTGTTTATTGAATAGTAAAATAGAGAGGGGGTTCAAATAAGAAAATTACCGGGCTGTGTTTATAGGTGCACCCTGTTTTTAGAGGCAAACGTCTCAGCGAAATAGAAACCGACCCTCTCTATGGCACTGCCATTTTCAATAGGTGAGAAAACAAGGTGTTAATTTATGGCCTTGTAAAAACAATGGAAAAGATTTGTGTAATACCACTTCAAGCATTTGATGTTTTGGGGTGGGTTGTTCTTTTTATTCTTTGCATGTCTGAAATGTTTGTTTGTTTATTTGTGCTGGGTTTTTTTTCATAAAATACCTATTTTTGTATTGAAATCTGCAGTACTTTATATGTTCTGCCTGTAAACCTCAGGAACAATTCACTCCAAGATCTCACTCTGAATAAGCCAAGTGTTTGGTTCTAGCATGTGAAGAAAAGAGAGAAAATTTTAAAAAAAGCTTTTATTGATGAGATGCTCCAATTATTTTTTTGAGGTATTTAGAAGGTCTCTGCTTAAGTTTAGAGTTTTCATTGATTACTTCCTATTTCTATAGGAGTCAAGTATAGCCGATGTCAGACTGTACCAGTGTCATTAGAAATAATCCTGCAGTATGCTTCTTAGTGATTCTTAACACGTCTCAAAACCATATGCAGCTTCAGACCTGAGCAAGTGACTTGGGACACTGGTCTTTGACCAAGAACCCTTTTTCCTGTCTTGCACTGAGGGGAAGGAATTCAGGTGCTGTAAGCATTAATGGATTATTAGGTCTTGCCTCACCCTTTCAAGCAGTTAGAGAAACAATAGGATAAAAGAAATCTTTGTCTTTCCAGTAACTGGGAGAGAAGAACCTGTGTGTCAGTGACATCACACGAGCACAAATGAAGTTCAGGGCAAAGTGTTGGCACTTCTTTGTATTTGTTTGTGAGTCTATTTTCCACCAGCAATTCTTGTATAGGTATCTGGTTTTTAAGTTGTTTAGAATTAAATTCTCTGTAAATAGTTCGCTTTAAAGGTAGCGTGCAAATCAGTGCGTGACACTCATGCAAGTGCAAGCCTTTATTCTGTTAGGCTTTTTTGTCATACTTACGTGCAGAATTGAAGTGTGTAAAGAAGTCTAAACTGGTATAATTTGCATATAAAAAAAAAAGGGGGATGTGAAAACATATAGTTTAAGAGCTGCCACATTGGTTTAGACCAGCACCTTGTCTCTATAAGTGTCAGACGTAGATGCTTAGAGAAATAATCTAATGGCACAAGAGGGTAATGGAGCTTCCCTTCTTGGGTCCTGCAACAATGAGAGATTTAGTGAGCTCCTGAGTGTCGTGGTTTAACTGCTGGATCCAGCACACTGAGGCAGAGGTTACAATCAGAAGACTGTGTTTAAAAATACACCAGTCTGTGTTTAATAACTATGAATCTATTTGCCATCTCTGAATTTCTCTCATGGCTTTTTGGTCACCAGAATATTCTGTGGCAATGGAGTCCACAGTTTAATTATGGACTATATGAGAAAACATTGCTCTGAATTCATCTGAATGCCCTCTGCTTGTCGCATTATGAACAAGCAAAAGACCTCCATTTATTGTTCACAAATCTGCAGACTTCTGTCTTATTAGCAATCCTCATCTGCTTGAAAAGGGATAGATGGAGGTGAATGAATATGTCTGATCATCCACATGGTCTTTATTGGGCCTTTTCTGACTAAAGAAGTTAAAATACGCAAATTAAGCAAGGCAGGGATACCTGCATATTATGCTTGTCTGTATACTGCCTGGTCTGCAAGGTGAGCAAATATGTGTAGCCCAGGTGCTGAGCTGGGGCTAGCTGGGCTGCTGAGCCTTAGCATCTTTCTAACATCCTCATGCAACCTTTGATTTGGCATGGGTTGTCATATGTGAGTGGGGTGTTGGAGAACTGCTCTCACCTTCACAGCTGCCCGCAGTACCCTTTGTTGCTGTAGATTGATGTTATCCTCTATTAGTTAAGTTATAAGGACAGAATTCCGGGACAGTTTCCTTTGTGAAAAGTGGTTGAAATGCAGTGAAATAAGAGTCCTTAAGCTCAGAAAATTTTTAGGTCTGTGAACTAGGACTGTTGAGTCTGATATTATTCCAAGCACCTTCTCTTTGTCTCCCTCAGTTTCTTCCTTTGCTGTTGTAAAGGCAATACTCTTAAATAATGGATGTGAAATCCCAGCTGTGTTTAAATCAAAGGAAAATAATTCCACTGAGTTGACTTTGGCTGGGATTTACCTGAGGATATTTATTAACTTATTCCATATTCCCATTTGTAAGAACTCCTATAGGAGAACATCACTGTGCTGCCCAACAAGGTCACAGTAGCTGTAAGATATGTGTTTTTCCAACACCAAGCATGTTACCTGCCAATAGGTACAGAAAACTTGCATTTTGTTCTGTGTCTGCCCTTTTTGCCTCCAGGCAGTGTTGCTGCCAGCATCCTTCTCTGCCTTGCTCTCTAATAGGATTGCACAAAAGTGGCTGGGAAAGAGAGCGAAGTGCCCCTATGTAGCTGGCCCAGTAGCCACTGGAGGAATGGAGATTTGGCTGTAGGAAGCTTCTTCACTGTAAACATGGTTTCATTTTAAAATGGTGTAACATCTGCAGTATAGAAGACCCTTCTTCCTGCCAGGTGGCAATGATATTTCCATGTGCATAGCATTCAGTGGAAGTCTTCTAGTTCCCAGAGAAGGAGGGCAAAGGCATGGCAAGACAGCAAAGATGAACAGATAGTTCAAGGATAAATGCTGTGAGGAAAGTCTGAGGATGGGTAATCTGACCATTGGGAAGCATTCAAGAAACAAGAATTCCTCTGGACTGATGGGCTCCACTGGAGTAGGTGGGCCAGTAGCCTTCTGGGGTTGAACTGAGCATGGCTGATAAAAGCACTTCCTAAATATACAGAGATGGCAAAATAAGAAGGATGTAAGAAAGGATGAAAGTATACTTGAGACGAAGATGTTGAGCATCAGGGAAGAACCAATGTTAATTGTGAGACATGATGAGGCAGACATAGTGATAAACTTCCTTACTGGGTTTGAGAAAATATTTTTGTAGTGATGTGAGAATAATGGGCAGTGGAAGAATGTGTAATTGAGTATTATGGGGATAACAGAAACATGAGTTCACAGTACAGTCATTGGGGGATACAGTTTATTAAGGAAAGAGGAAAAATAAAGGTAAAGATACTGATATATATTAATACAGTAATACATTGTTAGCAATACCACCCATCTGGGTCAAAATCACCTCCAGCAGGAAGGAGGTAAGAGCATTAGGGAGGTTCAACTCCAGCAATTGTAGAGACATAATGATGTAGGTGACAAAGGCAAGTCAACTGAACGTAGTGTGACGTGGAGGAGGGTTGATATTTCCTTAAGTCTAGAAAGTTTGTTGAAAACAAAGAGGCTCTAGTCTACATGACAACCTACAGAGATATTACGTGAGAGCAGAAAGCTTACAAAAAGCATATAAATAGAAAAGAAATATATGGGTTGTTGAAGTGTACAGATCTAGTAAAACCTGCTCTAGGTCTAACTTGTGGAGGTAAATGGGCAGTGAAAGGCATCTATGTGGAAAAGAAGAGATAATGTCTAGCAGTAGAAGTGTGGTGTGACTCCAAAATCAACCAAACTAGTGGCCTAGGATATCATGAGAATGTTTACATGAATGCAGGGATGAATTAGGAAATGAACACTACCAAGTCAAAGGCAAAAATGCAAGAGCTAACACCATCCAGATAATGGAAAACCTATATAATCTTTATTCTAGGACTGGGAGAGAAGTAGAACATAAAATCACAAATATCATCCCCTTTCTTCCCGGCCTTCCTCTTTGGAGATGGTTTATGTAATGCTGTGCCGCTGGGGCTTTTGCTGGAGTTGTCTTTCACTAGCTGATCTTTTCTTTTAATGGGAAAGGAGCAAAGCCTGTGGGTTATGTAAAATGCCTTTCTTCTTAACGAGTAGTGGATTACACCTTGAGAGAGTCTACATGAAGAATAACCTTCCTGAAGTTTTCCTTGAAAACATACCTGATTTTAAATCATCACCTAGCAGTACAGCTTAGGATTTAACAGAAAGCTTATAAATTATAAACACCATGCCAGCTTCAATATAATTTTGTCCTTAGAGATACCGTTTCAACCTAGATTCAGAGTTATACAGCTTTTGCCCCTGCTCACCCTCAGCAATATCCTAATCAATCGAAGCAAGCCTGACTTACTTAGATCTCTGCTGTTTTCTTTTTGCAAGCTCTGTAATGATACACCAGTTCATGGATCTCTGATTACTGCAGTCGTACCCACAGCAAAACGTTTCCTTACCAAAAGCATCTCCTTCCTCAGAGGTAACAAGACCACCCTCAGGCCAGCAGAGTGGCAGAAGTACTATTTTGAGTCACTTATGCTGAAATTTACCGCTTTGTCAAAAGCAAGCTCAAGCCTCTGGGCTTGTGTAGCCTATGTGCAATGTGTTAGTTTTGTGCCGACCCCTGGAATATTTTCCCATTTATCTTTCAAGCAGTGACTATATGTTTTTCTGCGTATACACCATATGTTGCAGACACATTTCCTGGGCCTGGATTCTGTAACTGGAATCTTCTCAGTCTTAGGGTAAGGGGACAGTATTTGACATTTCTGTTGAAAGAACAGGTATTTGGCAAAAAAACAACCTCTGAGACTTTAAAGATGCAGGTCCACAAAATGAAGGTGTCAACTGTGCTCATGCTGATAAGGCAGTGACGTAGGTCATTTTGTGGAGTGAGTTGGTGTCTTTCATCATAATGCATACGTGTTTCTGGATTTACTCTAGTAAAAATGTATTTGCAGTGCATCCGCTTCCTCGTGTTCAGGTGCATTCTTGTAAGCATTTGTCAGAATGCTTTCATTTTGTGGTTGAAGAATGTGAAGTGACATAACAGTTCTTACAAGGTATGGTGTCATTTCTGTAGTAAGTGACGTAGAAGTTCATTACTGGTTTAAGTCACTTAACAGGAGATGACCAGGCACGTGGTACTTGTGAAATGTATGGTATGCTTGGCTGCTGCAGTGAAACAGCTGTCAGGCTGTTCTGCAGCCTCGACCTCTTCTCAGACAAGAGCATGCCAGCGTGTGCACACATGCCTGCGTGTCAGAGGGAGAAAGGCAGAGATACTTCCTTCCTATTTTGACTGAAATTCATTGTCGTATCACCAAATAATGTGGATCACAAAAAAATTAGTCAGAGTTTTTCTCTCAAGCTAAAAGGCAAAATAAGAAATTATATTTTCAATTTTTTAATCTAAAGAAAAGCCTCATTCTGGACTCTAGAGACTGCACATTTCTACACGTTCATCCCCGTCTCTCACTGATCTCTTTTCAGAATTGTGTTTTGTAGAAATGATATGGAAGTGCCCAAGAACTAGGCTGGGTCAGGAGCTGCCACAGCTATGGAGGGAGGGAATCGAGCAGGCAAATTTATGACAGTTTGACATTTCAGATAATAGAGGTCAGTCCCTCAAGTAACAGTCCCTCTGAGATGAGGGGATTTCTCCTGGTGATGGTGGGAAGAGCTGGTACTTTTACATTGTCCCTTTGCTGCAACTGAAGTATGTGGTGATAGGCCGGAAGAAAATAATTCCTTTAATTATTGTGAAGCAAATTCTGCTCCCTTTTTGATGTGGATGGGTGATGAATGATCCCATTCATCGCAGTGGTGGTACCTGCAGCTGGAATAACAGGATTTGAATTGCTAGAATAAAGTATTAGTTGTGAATGCACTGGAATGAGATGCAGTGCATCAGTATGCAAGACTTCCCTTTTTTTTGTGCTTTTTGTAACCAAGACCTTGATGATCATTTACAGTGAATACTGCTTGATATCTGAGACCAAATACCTTTTGTCCACTTATTAACAGGTTTTTTTGCACTTTTGCAAACAAAGATTCGATACTGCTTAGTCTTTAGAAATAGTAATGAGCCTTAAGTTGTTGCATCTCTGCCTCAAGCACTTTTCCTAGCAGTTGCAGGAGTAGCGATACACAGTGTGATAGCAACATTTGTGTGAGGTTTATAGTGTAATATTTGCTAAGTATTTTGAAACTGGGACTAGGAGAATGCTCTGCAAGAGTATATAAGTTATTGCTTTTGTAGTCATTTACATTGAGAGAGTTGTGAGAACATTTTTATAACTTTATGACAATAAACTAATGACAGTCCTCAAATTAGCAATATGACTTGCTTTGTTTATGTGTTTTTAATTAAAAGTAGATTTTTTTTCCAGTTTGTTCTCAGGACTTTTTCCACTAAAAGTATTCTAATAATGTCAAGAGCTACTCAACTTATTATTCTTTAAGTGTGAATGCCATATTCCTTAAATATCAGTTTTTGTATTAGCAGTGGAGAAAGCAAATAACTAAAAATCTAATGTTTGTAGGAAACAAGGGGAAATTTAACTCTATTTTCAGTTTACCTTTTTGATATCTGGGCTGATATCTTGGTTTCACAGACTTAAGATATAACTTAACATAAAAGCCTGACTGTGATGTTACCCAGTGGTAACTCACTATAAAGAAGCAAGAAACGAAGAGGGAAAAGCAAAAGTATAATAATACTATTTGTGATTCACATTAAGCTGAAGTATAGCATCAGCTACAATAACTCATCCTGAAAAATACCCTGAAATTATGAGTTGATTGACTCCCCTGGTCTTTGTATTTCTATAGATGCTAATCTGAATTTATCAGGTCAGGACAATCTGGGGAAAATTATCAATCTTTTTCTAATTGAAGACAAAATATTTAATAAATCTTTGAAGTTTTTATTTCTTAAAATGAAACAACTATATACAAAGCTATTTACTGTGCCACTTCCTTTATGCTTCCTTATGAGAAGCAGTTTTGTGCTTAGCTATATTATATGCCTGGGAGCCAAGTATGTGCCAGTAGCTAAAATATATGCCTGCCTAACTTCTGCTGGGAAGAAGTGATACATGAAAAATGCCTCCATATTTGTGTGGTAAATATTACAATAGTTACATTATGTATATAAATATATATTTTTACATTGTACATAGCTGTACAAAAACTCTTCCTTAAATACCTGAAGCAGAAATGAAAGAGGCTCTGAACATGCTTGCAAACATGATGACTCTAGGAAAAAGGGATAATACTGAGTTCTCTTTCTTGCTGAACTATGATTGAATCCTTAAGGTCAGACAGATAAATTTCACAATTCTGCAATTATCTAAATCTTTAGAAACCCTGTGTTACTCAGGGAATAATTGACTCTTACCAAGATGTGGAGTTCCCTCCAGTCTGGGAGGGAAAGTCTGGAGTTGCTCTCTGAACCCCCAAATTACAAACATACTTTTATTTTGTTGAAGGTTAGTTTTTAGGTTACAGCCTACTTGTACGCTCTCTTTCTACTTCCATGATCTTTCTGTAATAGTTATTTTATCTCTCCTTTTGGACTTCAGGAAGGGAGAGAGGAATCTTGATCTTAAGGTGATGAGTTTGAAGAGCTGGGGAAAGAACATTAAT
>NW_010245610.1:14075-30143 GCF_000690775.1 Eurypyga helias | reverse complement strand
AATGACCTCCCTTCTTTCCCTACCACCCTCCAACAGGGCCCATGCTCATGCCAGCATCCCAGGCATGAGTCCTTGCGTGGAAGTCTTGTTTTCTGACCTTGGCAGGCAGGCCAACTCCTGTAGAACACAGTTCCTGGGCATGATAGACCCCATGAACAATACTATTGTGTTTTGTTCAGCTGAATCCTCATCTTCAGGGCAAATTAAAATTTTCAGGATTTCTCAGCATTTGCTATAGGGAAGAGCTAAGGGTAGAAGGAGTAAAGCCAGGAATTAAGGCAACTAGAATTTGTGCATTTTGTAAAGACCTACAGATGACATATATCACGTTAGTAGCCTTAATGACTGCAAGTGTCTTGAATTTCCTATGGGAATGACTGCAGCAAAATTAGAAACTCTTCAAAACCAGGAAAGCGTTGAAAATTTAGGAAATTACTTAGGATGATAAAAAGCAAATATTAAAAGAACATAATATTTCTTATGGAGGGCTGTGTGATTGCAAAGCTACAAAAATCCCTTTAGAATAGCTGCTATCCAGGGGTTAGTAACGCTTGACTGTCTGTCTTACATTCATTCTCTTTTGTCCACTTCAGTGTGGTGTTGAGGTTTGTTTTTCCTTATTGTCCTCTCACAGAAATTGTTTATAGAATCTTTGCTTTGCTATAAATATCGTTCATGTAACTTTACTGCTTTTAAAGAAATTCTATAATGATGGACAATCAGAATGACAGTACTGGACTCCCTTTCTTTTGCACTTCCTCAGGTTTTTTAGTCTTGTTGCTTGTCTCTGCCGGATCCTCTCTGGAACTGATATCCATACTTGTGAAAAGTTTATTAGCAGAATATTCTCATCCATTTTGTTGCACAGATATCCTTCACTTACCTTCTACTTTTTAAAATGGGACATAGAAGAAACTCTTGGTGTACTGACTCTGAAAGGAGATGTCAAAGGGAAGAGAGAAAAAAGTTGTTATGTATCTCTTTACTTTGATTTGTTACAGTGGAACAACAAACAAAAAAAGAGGAAGAATAAGTGTAACTTTATATGAGAATATTGTTAAATCTCACAAAAACTTTGATATATCATCTGTGTATTTGTACAGAAGGGAATTGAATTAGTCTGACATAAATCGCTTTTGCTCAAAGAATCCAATACTCTTGAGGTCAAAAGTTTAGAATTCAGCCCTGAGTCTTCCTATTGGCCATAGTACTGGCTGGATCAGGCTCAATCAGGCATTTTTTATTGTAATTGAGTTCTGTCTTTTTCAGCCAAAAAAGGAACTTAATTCTTTTTTTAAATAAATATTACCATATTGATTTGAGTCTGTAAACTGTGTCTGCAGGAAACTGATATTCTAGAAATCTGTATGATTAAACTGGGGAGCTGGAGGTGCCAGCTACTTTGTATTTCAAAACGCCCATGCTCTGATGCCATACTATGCAACATCAAAGGCTAGTGATTAACACCTCCTATCCTGTGATAATACTGATTACACTAGCAAATTCCTGTATTAATTAAATGTTTTTATTTTCTTTAACCCAAGCTCAAAGGGGAAAGTAGCCTGAATTCTCATGTAGTCATATAATCTTCATACTTATAGTCAAGTTTTTCCAGAAAATGGTATATTTCTTTGGTGTCCTGGCTCTCTCTTGCCATATTGCTGTCACTTGTTTGTTGTTTAATATTTGCGCTTAGTACACATCAACCATGTCTTTTTTTAGCAAATAAATAGCAAACACTGCAGCCTGTACAAACAGATTTGTATAGGAAAAAGGTTGCAATTGAGAACCCCAAATCCATGGTATAAGTATTTCGAGGGGGGAGAGGGGAGTGGTTACTTTGCACTGGTTCTAGCTCCAGTCTCACAGCTGCCCGTTAGTGACTGGGGCATATGAGATGCAGCCCTGGAGATGATGTTATAGTTCAGTCTGACTCAAAATAAATCTAGTTTGTGCTGAGACCACCACCCTGTGATATGAACTGAATTAGGGAGAGTTTGTAGAAGTGCTTCAGAATGCGCTGCTGCATACTGAGCAGTAATGTAGATATGCCCACAGGTGACTGAAATAGGAAGAGCTTGCTGTAAAGCAGGTGCACGGAGATCTTGTCCAATTTTCACATGATACGCTATCATTTTTAATTCATCTTAAATTTCCACTGAGCCTGCTGAGATCTTTGTTGCTTGATAGACTGCAGACTTTGGTGTGCCCAGTCTTCTGCTGTCATTTCCTAATGAAATAGAAGAGGTTCAGTTCATTGGGATAAGATGTGAGTAGTAGCTCTATTTGGAAAGGCAGCAAAGGCAAGGAGTTGCAGCGCAAGATTTAATATAAATATATAAATAATTTGATATATTTACGATATAAATTAGAAAATTACTTCTATTTCAAATCAGCACAATGATTTAGTAGCTGGCTCAAAATAGTCTGCTGTGCATAACACGGTATATCGTGTAGGCACATGTAGGGTTCCCTGGTGACAAAACCATCATATAAAGATCCCTTATCCAGTGTGTATCATGGTTTGAATTGTACAGGTGTAGTGTCACTGCACTCAAACTGACTGGAAACAACAGGTTTAAAAGCAACCTCAGGGAGTAGGGAATGACAGGTTGTATCTTAGAGATGTTGCTCTGACTTAGGTGTGTGTGAGAAATCTTGAGATTCTTGTGAAGGTCCTGAAAGAGATCTTCCTGCAGTGAAATTTTGCCATTACAGGATGCGAAAAGATACAATGAAGTCAAAAATATAACAGCAGGGGCTTAATTTAGCCCCCTGAAATCCTGTGAATAACCATTTCCTATCCTCTGGCCAGGCTACTGAATGAGGCATGCTCAGTAATTACTGAATTATCCCTTTCAGCAGGGGGAAAGAAACATCAGTGCTAGGCTTTTGTTATTTTACATTCACCCCCATTAGTGTTACTTGCTGTACCTAATAGGCTGATAAATGGGGTATTGCTACTGTCAGTGACTAAATGGCACTTAATATTCCATTTTGAAGTTCAGGAAATCAGAAGTAGGAGGAGAGGCTTTTGATGGCCATTTGCTCAGTGACACAGACTTATAATCAAGGAAATTGATGTTGAAGGTTCAGTAACGCGGATCTTGCCACAAAATGGAGCTGTAAAATTGTGCAGTGGGTGCAATAGACTTTGGCAATACAGCCCTTCACCTTATTAGGAGTACCTCTAAAATAGTATTAAAAATTAGAAGTAGACCCCAGTCTCTCATTTCTGTAACACTACTTCAGTATAGATAATGAAAAGAAGAGGGTTTGGAGCGGTGCGCTGCATTTTATTGCAGAATATAGCAGGCCACTGAAGAAGGTTTAAGGTGGCAATTTCTGCTTTGTGGTGCTCAAAGGCTGTGAGCAGGCAGCTTTGCTCAGGATAACATCTTAAAAGGTTCACACCAATGCCTGCTGTGGACTGGCTCTGGGACAAAAAATCTGCAGTTTTTAAAGCCAATACACATTTGATATAGCCTTTGTAACTTAGTGATTGTTATCCCTAGGCATAGTTTTCTCTTTGCAGCAGTCCAGATAACACACTGGAGTACATTAACCCGGCTGTACTGCTTACAGTTCAACTGTATGTAGTTCTGCCAGCGCAGACCAAGAAACAAGATTCTGGCCAGAGGAGAAAGGCACTCTGAAGAAAAGGATTCAGATCCAGACAGGGAGAGCTTGCACAGCTGGATCTGGATTCAGGTCTGGGTTTTAAACATACCCGTTACCCAGAGTTGTTTGTATTTGTGCAGTTGGTTCTGACTCTTTCTGATTCTCCCACATAGAAAGATATTGTCCATTGATTCATGAGGAGAAGGTGATGCAGCAAGCAGCTTAGCAGTAGACAGAGTGGCCAGCGCAGTGTGTATATGCTGAAGTTTTATAGTTTGAGAGAAGCAGCTTTGGCCTCTGCTGAGTCACTGAAGTCCTCCTCTTGGGCTGTGACCTCTTTTCTGACCCAAACGTCATCACAAGATTAGGTGGATTCAGTGTCTCCATGCCCTCCCTGCCGCTGAACCTCTCTCTTGGTCTGAATTTCACCAGTGTTTTGAGTGCTGCCTTCTCTGCAGTCCCTACCATCTGGAATGGCTTCACTGTGGCTCTCTGCCTCATTGACTCTCTTCTTCATTTCAAACCTCAGTTGACCATTTATCTTTTCTACTTTGCCAATTTCTTTTAATTTGCCTGTCCATCTGCTTGGTCTATTTAACTCTGTGAAAGCCTTTAGATTACATATTTTATAGTAGATGCATGGGAGAATGCTACTGTGTTATATATGAACAACTTCACCAGCTTGAACAAGTGTGCTGTTTAGCATCAGCTGAAAAACCCTACGTCTCCCCAATGTGCTCAGTGTTACACTCCACAAAGTTAGAGGGGAATGTTGAGATTGTGTTGACAGCCAAATAATATACTTACTTTCCTAGAGCTGCAGCAAGTAGAGCAGATGGTATTTTCCCCATCTCCACATCATTCTCTGTCCTTTCCTTCCTCATGCCCCATTGTTCATTTTTCACACCTCTCTGTCAGTTTGGTTCGGATTCAACACCTGCTGAAGTCAATAGAGAATCTCCCACTGACTTTATTTGGCTTTGCATCATGCTTTCTGAGATCTCTCCTCCCTTCAGCTATGCATGAACCCAAATCCCTGCTCTGACCTCTCAACAGTTTGGATCCTGTCTGTGCATCATCTCTCTTTTTGCTTCCTGCACTTTGCCAAGAGCCTTAGCAGAGCAGTGATGGGGAAAGCTGTGTGGAATAGATACTGCTTGGGTCAGTAGCTGGAAAGAAAACCTGTGAAAAATTTTCAGTTAATGCTTCTGAAACATTTTCTCTAGCTTTTTCCTCACTGAACTTAAAAAACCAGGAACATAATCTTGAGTTAAATAATTATGGGAATGAAATTGAACTTACTTTTTTACTTGGGTTTTTATTTTCAATTAAAATGAAAAATCATGTCAAAACAGAAATTAAAACCCTGTTTCTGTTTTGAAAATGTCATAATAAAATATTTTTCCTTTCATGAAATAATGCAGACAGGTTTCCATAAATTTTTTTCAAATTAATTTCCCCCAAAATTAATTGGTTATATTTATTAACCCCAAAACATATTTTTATTTTGTGGTAAATCAATTGCTCCGTTATTTGATGCTATTTCTTTTCATGTTGTTTCTCTGTATTCCAAAGCACTAGCTACTCTCTTCCTTGCTGAGATCCTTCCCAATCACCTATTTCTTTTGTAGGCCTAGAAATGGAAGACAGGAGTGGAAAAAAGTATTGCTGTGGCTCTACCACTGACCTTTGCTTCATCATTTAGGCTCGGTGGTGATTCCCTTGATCATTTTTTCAATCTAGTAAAAGACTGGAATAATTGTTACTGCGTTCTTCGATTAATGCTGCCTGCAGCCCCGTTGAGCTGAACGCCGCCTTGTGACATCCTGTAGTGTCTCACTTCCGTGATGGCTTTGACTAAAGTTTATATGGTTTTCTCCCATAACAAAGAAGTCAAAAGCTTTACTCTTTTTCCGAGTGTTCAGTTTTGAAGGACAAAATTGTCACATCAATGAAGTGAAATGAAATTTTCCATGAACTTCATGTAGTCAGAATAGCTCCTTGTACATCCAAAAACCTCTGTGTTACTTGGCACTTGAGTCACCCCGGAAACAAAAATCCTTCTTATGCTTACGTTATGGTTGTCATAAGCAGTACCTCGGAAGCAAATCTCTGCACTTTTCTAGACCTGAGAAATGTTTTGTGTTTTAATAGACATCCTTGGGAGTTGTGAGATTTCTCAGCAACTTGCAGGATTTAGCCCTAATAGTATTTACAGTAATTAAGCACACTAATTAAATAACAAAACAACTAATGAAAAATTGATTCAGTGCCAAATAAAGGACTCAAATAAATGCTTAATTAAAGATGCTAATAGAATTCCCCTCAGCCCTTTACAGTCCACTCCCTAGGGCTAAAGATGACTTTCTACCTCAGAAATCTTTATAGCCCTTTACAAGCCCGGTCTCTAGGGTTATTGCCTTCTTTAACCTCTGGATTAAATGCTTGTTAGCTAAGCACTGTATAAACCCATTCAAAATGCCATCAAAATACTTAAGTTGGACCCAGAACGCTCCTGTGTCCTCCAGATACGATACGCCATGACATTCCTATCTGCATGCAGGTTCCCATTCACTAGGGAATGTAAGGTTGTGTCCAATTTTGTGCACCTGGGCAGGAGGGTGTATGCCTGACTGTCCGACCTCCTTAAGCCAATGGCACAAATCATTTGCTTAAATTTAGACTAAGTACCTTGATGAATTGATGCCAACTGAGAGAGTGTAGCAGTAATGCAGCCCAGCTTAAGTAAAGCAAGACAGCTATTTTGTAATTCATTATTGATTCTGTTAAGCTGTCATATTTATCACCTAAGTAGAACCTAGCAATAAAAATATATATTTTTTTTTTTAATAAATGCATCAGAGAATGGAGCTGCCATAAAAAATGACCATTAAGCACCACTTGAAGAGGGGAGAGTTCTTTAAGCTACTATTCAATATTTCTTTTGGGTGCAAGGAATTCCTCTCTCAACCAGGCAGATAGCGTCATTAGATATTTCTTCCCTCATCTGCACCTACATCTTTTTACATTTGGTGTCAATAATGATAAAACAAATGCTTATAGAAGTGGAAAATGAAGAGTAATTTCCTAGCCTTTCGTCAAAGGTTTGTAGAAGAAGATTCAAGCAGACAGGCTGCTGTGATCACCAGGTACACAATATATAGAGCATGGCAGCCCTTTCCACTTTTATATGTGACATAGTTTTGTGATGGATTGTTGTCTTTGGGGTTGTCAGCAGATAGCTGATCTCAAAGTTTTCCTTCCTCCCTCTGATGTGTTACACCATTTCACATTATCTCATCTAACAAGCTAGTGTGATTTCGGATAACTCCGTATGCATTTAACTTCTTCTCTGAGCCCAGATTGGGTGTATCTTATCAGCTTTGGTATTATCCAGTGCCAAATCTGGGGCAGATGCAAGTAAATGGGGTGTCAGTGAGAAGGAAAGACTTCCTTACGGCTGCATAAGCTGCCTCTACCTCTGTGCTATTTGCATATACAAGAAAGCAGGTTGTGCAGCCTGTGAGGAAATGATTACATTGATCCAGGTGATATAATTTGGATTCTGTTGGAAATATTAAGAACATGTATCCTATATGTCACCCTTAGTTGTGGGTGTCATGCTGGGGGAGGGCAAAGAGTGAAAATGAGAAAGAGCTAATTCACATGAAGGTGCCTCTTCCAGCGTGCCAAATTACCTGTTGGATATCTGAGTACTTGCAAATATTGCAGATAACGTGCACTTTTCCCTCTGGAAACCCAAGAGAAAAATCTTGCATAGCTGGCAAGTTAAGAAGTACTAAAATAAATGAACATGAAAGAGGCTGAAGAAAAAAAAAACCCAAAACAAAACACAAAACCCTGAAGTGTGAAAAGAATAGAATTGGAATTAACAGCCTTAACTAAAACACAGTTGCTCTAACCACTGATCTTTCTAAACTGCACTGCTCTGTATCCTCCAATTATGTCTGCATGCTGCTTTCCATCAAGAATAAAGAAAAAATCTAATCCTCCAGGCAGTGGTATTTCAAATGATTCATCACATCATGAAATTATGTACTACAGTGTCAAATCAGTGTTATGCTAAGTCATGTTCTGATCCATCAAAGATTCTTCTGTTTCCTTCTTGTTTGTTCCTGGCCTTTAAAATATCCACTATTATTTTGTTTATATCTTCAGTAACTCTGATTAGCTCTTACTTAGTGTCATATTGGCATTTGTGTTTCCCACTGTTACTCTTCAGCAGATATTACAGAACTTGTGTAGTGTTTTTTTTTATTTTAGTCACTATGAAGTGTATTTTTCAGACATTAAGAAGGGCCCAAAATCTCCTCTGGTGTTTTTTAAACTCTAGCAACTGTCCAAAGAAAATATATTGCCTGTACCTGTAGCCTTTTATTGTTTATATCCTTAGACCATCGTAGAATCACAGAGCGGTTTGGGTTGGAAGGGATCTTAAAGACCATCTAGTTCCAACCCCCCTGCTCTGGGCAGGGACACCTTCCACTAGACCAGGTTGCTGAAAGCCTTGTCCAGCCTGGCCTTCAAGAGGGCCAGGGATGGGGCATCCACAGCATCTCTGGGCAACATCTTCCAGTGTCTCACCACCCTCTCTGGGAAGAATTTCTTCTTGATGTCCAATATGAATCTACCCACTTTCAGTTTAAAGCCATTGCCCCTTCTCCTGTCAGGCCATTGTAAAAAGAACCCCCCATCTTTCTTCTAGGCCCCATCAGGTACTCGAAGGCTACTATAAGATGTGCCCTTCTCCAGGCTGAACAAGCCCAACTCTCTCAGCCTGTCCCTGTAGCAGAGGTGCTCCAGCCCTCTGAGCATTTTCATCGCCTACTCTGGACTCATTCCAACTGGTCTATATCCTTCCGATGTTGAGGGCTCCACAGCTGGATGCAGTGCTCCAGGTGGGATCTCACAAGAGCAGAGGAGGAGAGTCCCCTCCCTTGACCTGCTGGCCACACTTCTGATACAGCCCAGCATACAGTTGGCTTTCTGGGCTGCCGGCACACGTTGCCAGGTTGAGCTTTTCATCTTCCAGAACTCCCAAGTCCTTCTCCTCAGGGCTGCTTTCTATCCATTCTCCACCCAGCCTGCACTTGTGCTTGGGATTGCCCTGATGCCTATGCAGGACCTTGCACTTGGCCTTGTTGAACTTGACTACATTTGCAGGGTCCCACCTCTCCAGCCTGTCAGAGTCCCTCTGTACGGCATCCCTTCCCTTCCACATGTTGACCACACCACACAGCTTGGTGTCATTGGCAAACTTACTGAGGATGCACTCAATCCCACCATCCCTGTTGCTAACAAAGTTGTTGAACAGCACCGGTCCAACTACTGACCCCTGAGGTCACCCTCACTTGTCACTGGTCTTGCCTTGGACATCGAGCTGTTGACTGCAATGTGACCATCCAGCCAATTCCCTATCACCAACTGATCCATCCATCAAATCCACGTCTCCAATTGAGACACAAGGATGTTGTGTGGTATAGTGTCAAATGCTTTGCACAAGTCAAGTTAGAGGCTGTCAGTTGCTCTTCCCTTATCCACTGACATACCATTGTAAAAGGCCACCAAATTTGTCAGGCGTGATTTGGCTGTCACCAATCACCTGCTTATTTTCCATGTGCCTTAGCATATTTTCCACGTTTATTTGCTCCATGATCTTGCTGGGCACAGAAATGACACTGGCTTGTAATTCCCGGGTCTTGCTTTTTTTGTTTTTAGAAACTGGGGGTTATGTTTCCCCTTTTCCAGTCAGTGGAGACTTCACCAGACTGACTACAGCAGTAGGACTGTAGAGCATTTTAAAACGCTGTTGCTAATGTCAAATGCTATTTTAAGCCATTGTGAAAGAATGAGAACAAAAATAGAGCTCTGGGTCATGGCTTGTATCTGTTAGAAAAAATATTTAACTTAATTTCCTTCGAAGTTTGTAAAGCAAAAGAACAACAGCAATGTTTCTCTGCCAGGAATTTGTTTTGCTGGAGAAGAAATATGTGGGATTGTTGAAAAGCTCAAAAGAAAGGGATTCTTCTGGAGTGCTGCGTCCGTGTCTGTAGGAGTTTTGTCGGTTGTTTTGAGATACTATTCTGCAAAGTGAAACAGGGAGTTCAAAGCAAGATACAGACAAAGCTGATGAAAATAGAGCATCTGCAAGCCCTCCTTAAGGGACTTCCTAATAATTTGCCTTTGTGTTTCTCCCTCTGTCAATTGTTATTGCTGTTGATGAAAATAATGATGTCTGTTGAGGTAAATCTATACAAGCAGCTTCGCATCCCTGGAGTGAAAGGGGCTTCTATTCTTTACATAGCCTCAGCAGAAGTTGAAATACAATTCCAAATCCTAAGTCTTTGAGCAATTATTTGAATTGTTCTCAACATCATGCAGTATTTCCATGGCTAACTTGAAAAACTGTTCTGTTGTCACCACAGGAAGTAGCCTAGAAGGGAAATGCTACTCTGTAGTAAACAAGACACTGTCTGGCATGGCTGTACTAAGATGAAGAAGGAGAAAAATAACCATACATTTCAGCAGTACTTAAAAGAAGCAAAATGATTCCAATCTGAGCAAAATGTCACGGTTGTTTCCAGAAGTGCCACAACATGGGAACATGGGAGTACAAGATAAAGCTCTGCCGAAAATGGTTTTGTCTCTTGATAGCTTTAGTCAGCTGTGGCAGGAAAAACAAAGGCATTTCTTGCTGTGATGCAGAAATGTATACTGGGCAGTTATAAAGGAAGAAAATTAAGAAGTCACACTGACATAATAATGCAATGCAAATTTCATTTGCTTCAGTAAAAGCATAACAAATTTTCCCTATCCTACAATAATTTCAGTTATTCTTTCAATGGCAGTAATTCAGAGTTCTTCCATTGAAGGGTATGTTGCCATAGTTTGAAAAGTGGAAATTACATCATCACTGCATAAGAATATGAAGGTGTAATTAAGCTTTGTCAATAATAAAGAAAAAAAAAAGCCTTTTGTTTCCAAAAAACTTGATCTCAATTAATGTTGCATAATAGTTAAATATTTTAACATACAAAGGAAAAATCATGATGTGTGAGAAGGAAATTTTCAACAAATGTGGGTGCTTGGCCTGGATGGAAATTGAGGGTGTGTCTTTTTTAACATTTTAGTTGTAATCAGAGTGCATTTTTGAACTAGGCTCCCCAGCATCCCCACAGCTGTGCTTTGTTTTGCAGTGGAGTGGCCTCACACTGCACAGCTTCCTGTCAGATGAAGCTGAGCTGGAAGATGCAATCGAGAAGCACACTTGGTGCTGCAGCTGCTGATGGCTTCTCAGTTGACAAGACCAGGTTATAACTGCTAGGAAGTAAAACCCTGGGAAGTGCATATGCCGTGGTTGTCTGGGTCTTGGCACAACTGTTTCACTGTCTCTTGTAATCTAACTGAAAAGAAAAAAATGCTGAATCTGTGATTCAATTTCTGTTAGATTTCTTGCTCATAGCTCAGAAATCTAAAGTGAAATCTATCAATGCCAAAGGAAGGCATTTTGTATTTATTTATATAATGTTAGTGGTTTACTGATATTTGAAAGTAGAAGGACTGAAATTTTTAATGCGTTGTAGTAAGAACCATCTGTATGTATTTAGACACACACACACTGTCTGTACTGTTATATATGCACAGTATGTTGCAGAGCAGTGCTCAACATCACATTGCAGATGCCATGAAAGAATGGACCATTAATATGGTCTTATTTATAGCTTTTTATTTTCCTTATGATGTTTATTGCATACCAGTATATTATATTAATTGCAAGTACCTAGCCCTCATTTAATCCATTAGGAAATCACAATTAATACAAAGCCTTGGTCCCCAGGTCCCCCATACTGACCTCCAGAATAAAATAATTTACCTAATGTGATAAGATACTAAGAGCAGAATTTTGCAGCCTGTGGGTAGCAGGGACACCGTGGTCCACAGAGAGGAAGAAAATCAATTTACACATATGTACAGCTTGAACGATGAGTGTTTAGAATGCCTAGTCACGTGATCTGCACTTAAACATCTCACTGCCTTAATTTTCAAAGGTATACTCAGTAACTGTAAAATTAGTTGCCTATTTAGCTAGCTAAGTGTGAATAAAAGAGGCCTACTGTCAGCATCTTCTGTAAAAACATCTGAGTTATGCACTAGAGAGAGTGCATGTATGTCTCATCTGTGCTCTGGCTATGCATGCCGTAAGGTTGACGATGTTCAAGTATTTGAGTTCTGGGGAATTCCACAGGAATGCTGTGCCTGTGCATAATATGAGGGGTCTATGAGAGGTAGATATCTATATCCAATAAAACTTCACTCTTCCAAAACGTAACTGCCGTGTAACGCTTATTCAACTATTCAATAATGAAAAGCACTGTGCAAGTGTGCCTCTCTCTTAGATCAGTGTTGTGAGAAGTGGGCCAGTGTGACAGGCTTGAAATGGGGGTCCCCAGAGCATGGGGAGGCCAGCTGTGGTGCTCTGCTTTGGGCCAAGCGTTCGGAGAGCAGAAGCTTCTCCAGCCACCCTGCTGAGCTTGCTTTCTGTAGATTCCTTGGGCTTGCTGGCTCCCCAAACCAGGAGATCAAGCGGTCATGTTTGTTACCATTGAATAAACAGCTTCTTGCAAACAGAGGCCTTGTAGGATAATGTAGCTGAATACACAATTGCTCTTGGTGGCCCAAAATGTTTCTGATGAGGTTTTATTCAATATAGGTGGACAAGTAAATCGAAGTGCTCAGGCAGCTAGACAATTTATCCCCTGAAACATCTATAATTCCTTATAAGAAGTGCCTCGTGTTTCTGTCAACAATTGATTTTAAGCATTATTTCTGTCTTGAAGAGAAATGATCATACTCCACCCTTCTGCTGGGAAGAGGTCAGTAATACAGGCAACCACAGAAGACTGATTTTTAGTACAAGTTTGCTGGCTTGTTCAAGTACTGTTCAGCTGGGTTGGGGGGTGGGGTGGGTTGGGGATGGGGTTGTTTTGTTTTGTTTTAAAAGAGTCAAGAGCCATTTCATTCCCTCACTTTCAAATAGAGTTAAATATACTCTGGATTTGCTCGAATATGGACAGTGATGTGTTGTGCTGTTTCCAATTGATTCTTCTGTTAGTATTTGGGCTGTCTTACATTTCAGAAGTAGACAACTTTGGGAATGAAAGAAAAGTAAAGATCCCACTGAGTTTAATAAGAAGAGATTAAAACAGCATTTAGAATGTATAATTCCTTTTCTCTATGTATCTGGCGCTTCAGTATGTTCATCTTCAGTCACTGATCTTTATGGTAACTGAAAAAGGAAACTATCACTGCCAAACTGTTTTTGAAGTTGCTGCATGCAGGACTCTTGGCAAAAACACAGAATAAGCCTTTTCTTTCATATAAGGTCATCAGGGCAGCCCTGGCTGGGTCAACAGCAGATATCCCCACACCGATAACAGTTGTCAGAGAGAAGAGTCTGGGAGGTTTTGAGAGATCTACAAAGATAGCAAAACCTTCACTCAACGTGGAATTGCTTCTCAGTTGAATGTTCTGTGATGAGCAGACTATTTGCTAAGGATTGCTGAATATCACAATGCTAAGCTGCATTCAGTCACACAAATATTTCCAGTATGAATTGTAATGAAAGGTATTTAGCTGTCAGAGCTTCCCCGAGCATTCACATCAAAATCTGACAGGCTTGGCGACTGTGGCTTGTACCACAATACCAAGGCACTCTCAGTGTTAATCAGCATTGCTGTAGGAAGATCATTAACAGACTTTATAAAGTCGGTAGTGTTTCCTTTCTTTTCTGTCAGGCAAGTTGTAGGTTGGCCATTTGCTTTTCTCTCTGTTATTTGGGGGTGAGAGAGCACTGTGGTAAGGACACATTCTGTTGCGTAGGGAAGCATTTAGAGAAGGTGGCCTGATATCACCATATGACAGGGTCAACTCTTGAGTTTCTTCTGGAACTTCACTGCAGAGACAGAAGTTGCCTTGACAGGAATAGTGACTGGGGATAACTGAGTAATGTTGAATCTCTGAAGGGCATTCTAGCAAGTCACTGTCTTAATACAGATGTTCGTATGTCCTCTGTGATTCAGTCACAGGAGGGCTTGGAAATTCAAATATTTAATAAATGCTTCTAGTATTTAAAGAACCATTTACCTCTGTCAAATTAGTATTCTACACTCCTACACTATATTATGGTGCTGTAAGAGCATTTTGAAGGCTAGTAAGTGCTTTGAATTGTTGGTTTGATAAGAACTATGTGTTTACTACTCAGAATTTGCAGTGTGATTAAACACTCATTGGAACAAAATGAGAAAAGGTCCTATTTGTGATTGAAGACTATTCTCATGAATGCAGGCAGACAGGCCAGATTCCTCCCTCATCTTGCTTTTTTTGTCATCGGGAAAATTGAATAAGAAAAAGTTTGACTTAGAAATAGTATAACAGATGTATATTGCCAGGATTGCTCTTGGTGATTGTTAACTCTGGGGTCTAATGCTTACTGTACCTATATTGATGCTTTTCATAGTTGAAGTATGTCGTTGGATGGAGAGCAGTACTGACGATCATAGGTTATTCTTTATTTCCATCCTGAATACCAGATTAAGTCTCATTTACATATCTTGTCATGGAACAAAGAAGAAGTAAGCATCAGTCGTAAAATCAATAGTGGGAGGAATATTGCTCTTTCTTACCTCCCAGCAGTGAGGACATGTCCTTGTGTCACCAGACACATGAGCACAAGTTTTCTCCTTATCTAGTTCAAGAACAGTTTGAGCCAGTAAACCAACCTCCAAATCCAGTCTTCATTGGCTTTAGGAGCTCCACATTATTTGTCTTTAGCAGATTCCACTAAATGAATTCAAATGTACTAATTTGAGATCATCTAAATCTGCATCTAAAAAGCAGTATGTACCAAGTTGTTATGATTATGCAGACAATTTCTGGGAATAATTAAAACCAATCATAGGTGTTTCAGATGCTCCTCAGGGGTGTTTGGTAACTGATAATATTTACTGAAATAATAAGAAATGCATCTTTTTGTATCTGTATTTCTAACACACCCTTGAAAAAGTCTCCGTACAACATAAAATAAGGCTATGTCAATACAATGTCCATGGGAGACAAACTAGAATTATTATGTACTCTGTTCCTTGACAGCCTCCCCCCCAGCCTAGTCCCTGTGCAGACATGCAAGAGAGCGTCCCTAATATGATAAGCTTCAAGTGTAAATGGGGAATATGATAAGGCGTTGCAGGATTGTGTGTGCATCAAGCTGGGTATGAAGAGGCATATTAACCTCAACTTGTGCATATAGAAAGGCAACATCTCCAGATGAAAGGATAAATTTAACAGAATGGGTATCTGTCACAGAGAGGAGAAGGGAAGCCAGCAAGGCTAAGCTTGGAAGCGGGGAAAGACCTTGAGCTCATCCATCCATTTATTTATTTACTTAGTTCCTTTCAGGGATAGAAGTTTATATAAAATGGCCTAGTGCTGGGAAGAGCTGAAACTGAACTTGAAGTACTGCTGAGGTAGCAGATACCCAGAAGCATTTACAATCTTCAAACTTCAGCGAGTCCTCTAACTGCATAGAATAGGTGTATTGGATTTTTTCATCTGATCAATGGAGCAACTGTTTGTGTCAATAAAAACATTTTGGTCCATCTCTATTAAGGCTTTCAACATAATAAGAGGTTTCTGGTTTACTGCTTGATATTTTCATCTGTTATATAAATAAGTAGTCAAAGACAAAGCAAACTGTGGCATCCTGTCTTATCAAGATAAATAAAGATCAATATTTTCTGACATTCTGCCTAATAAAAAGCAGCAAACAAGTCAGAGAAAGAAAGCAAACAAAAAATGTTTTTAAAGCAGAGAATAAGAAATAGAGAACTGTCTGCAAAGATATATGTTCCTCATGAAAAACAAAAAAAAATTGGATCAAACTGACAGTTCTAAGTTTGAAAGATATAGAAAATATTTATTTTCTTGTAAATTTCTACATATATTGCCCTAATTTTCACCCACCTCTGTTTAGTTGGCTGCTTCTATACCTAAAACTTCTCTCAGTAGCAGGGTTGTCAATTAAAGCATATGAATTCACAGATGAGTCTTGTTCTAAGTGAAAAAGACTGAAAAATATTAGCATTTCTGTTTCAAGGGATTTAAAATCAGCTTTTGGTTTCGTAGGGTTTGGTATGTATCTCGATAAATGTATGTTGAAATAGGATTAAAAATAAATTTTGAATATTAATTGGTGAATAAAATTCCCATTCTGAAAAGTTTTTAAATGATGGGAGAAAGACTACCCTTAGGTATTTTGTGAATGCCTAACAAGAACTGATTTCAGGGATGATTTTAACCTTGTGAGAATTGAAATAATGTAGGTAATAATCTTTTATGAAAGCATTGCTCAGTAGTAGCTGAAATTAATCC
>NW_010245610.1:0-14059 GCF_000690775.1 Eurypyga helias | reverse complement strand
CCCCCCCCCCCATTAATTCTCTTTTCTTTTGGCTATAAATTGGTCATTTTCTATGTGCTCTTAGGCCATGTACCAGTGATGAACTGATTTTAAAAAAGTTTAGCATTACAACACTGCATCATTAAAATAATCATCCTTTTCAGGTAATCACCTAATATCTTTAATCAGTAAAGTTAGTGCATTGCATATTGTGAATTATGCAAACTAATCCCTCATGTGGCAAACAATGAAACATGAGCATAGTTTTTGCTCACTTAAGTAAATGGGCATATTTAAGGGTTTGCAAAACCTGGCAATATGTCATGGATTGTATCTTGGATTGAATTTCTGCAGATCTTAGGGGAATTAGAGTACAGGAATGAACATGCAGGTTCAATTGCTATTCTTTTTAGTGCATAATCAAAGTATTGCTAATTTGACTGAGCTTGGGAGAAGGGTAGTGATATCCTACCCATAACGAAGAAATGAAAATAACTTCTATCATATCTGGCTGCCAAAGTTCCCATTGGAATGATTATTTTAATACTGATGAAATTTTATTCCATAATAGGGCTTCTAAAACAGTGAGTGTGCTTTTTTTAAAACATTTAAAATTCTAATAAATAAAATAGAAAGGAATGAATTCTGAAGAACTTTTCCCATCTCATTTTTGTCAGTCATTGTGATACTGAGATATTGCTTTCCTTTCTTACAAAAAGTCTTTTCAATGTCAAAATTCCAAACTGGAAAGATATTTTTGTCAATTTACAGTTTTTAAAGTGACAAAAGTCTGTTTTGAGAAATCCATGAAAAATGAAACCTCATCATATCATTAAAGATACTGGTTTGATCTCTTATGGGAGACCTTCCTAATTCCCAAAATGGCATAGAATGCCATTGAATTTGAAGGTAAAAGGTAAAATAATCATAAAAGAAAGGATTATTGACTCCAGATAAACTTGCAGACTGCTTTGAACAAGAATTTAATGCAAATTTATCTTGATCTCTAAGTAAAGTTACACAATTAATAGATTTGCCATGTATACTTTCTTTTTCAACATTGGAAGTAACAGGCTCATATTTTAGCTACATTTTTCAATAGTATTTAAAATAAAGATTGCCTCATGGAATGTGATGAAATAAAACTTCAGCTCTTGAAAGACATGTAATCAGAAGAATGTACAAGGTACTTGTCGTGGTTTAACCCCAGTCAGTAAAGTATCAGGTGCTTCCTCACCTTCCCCAGTGAGATGCGGAAGAGGAAAAAGATAAGAAAAGCTATGTTTTGAGACAAGAATAGTTTGATAATTGAAATAATGATGATTATAACAATAATCATGATGAGGATAATGACAGTATGTAATGAAAAGGAAAATAACAACAACAAAATGGTACAACTGCTCACCAGCACTGACTGATGCCCAGCCATTCCCGGAGCAGTGATTTCCTCCCTCGCCCCCAAACTCTCCCCAGTTTATATAATGAGCATGATATCTTACGGCATGTAATACCACTTTGGTCAGTTTGGGTCACCTGTCATGGCTGTGTCCCCTCCCTGTGAAGGAACAGGGAACACAGGTGCAGTATGAGAAACTGAAAAAGTCCTTGGCTTAATGTAAACATTGCTTGGCAACAAGGAAAACATCAGTGTGTTATCAACATTCTTCTTAGCACAAATCCAAAACACATACTAGCTACTCTGAAGAAAATTAACACTGTCCCAGCAAAAAAAAGCACAGTCCTTTTCCTAAACCTTATTTATGCTGTGTAATTCAATTCCCTATTGTATCTTGCAGTTGCAGATTAGCCCTTTAACATGGAAAGACTGTGCAAGCATGGCTCCTAAGTTAAATGCAGTGCTTAAGTAAATAATCATCTTTGTAAAATGTGATTAATGCAATTGAATATATGAGTATATATTCAGGAAGACAGCTGGATATATGGAATATATCCATACTGCATATATGGAGTAGATATGGAAGGTCTATATTCCATATATGAAAGACAGCTGCAAATTGTTGCTTTTTGTTTGGACCATAAATAAGACAAAACCCAACCACATATGTTACATGGTTAGCTCTGCATTTCATTCTTTGTTGTCTCAGCCTCCAGAAAAAGGAAACTAATTCCTATGCTTCGGCAGTCCCTATGTCCAGAAATTTTAGAACAATCAGTGTGATGCATGATGAGAGAAACCAGTTTTATATTGTCTTCTATCCATTTGCTTAGGAGCACAAATGAGTTAAGAGAAAATGTGTTGTTAATCATGCTTTAAAGGGAATTCAACCAAATACTATGAGAAAAATATGTTAGCAAGTCAGGAACACCAAGAAGAAAGAGAGGGTAGGTCTAGATTTCAGACACAGTCTACACTTAAAGCTGTCATTGCTGAGATAACAATGTCAAGACTATTTAATAAAAGAACCTTTTGAAGCGACAAAGGTGCCTGATGTCTGTTAGCTTTCAGTAGGAACTGGACAACTAACTCCACTTTCCAACTTTGAGCAATTCTTGCAATTACAAAATGCTATGGAGCATTTTTCAAATATATTCTTGAGATGTCTGTCTGGCTCTATTAATTTTTATTGATATCTGTATGCTAGTTTTAAGATACTGTAAAATACTTTCAAAAATGTCTGGTCAGTAGGAAATAACATCTTCTAACACAAGAAGCATGTGAATTGAGAGCTTTCCAAACACCATTACTGGTCTAAGCAAATCAATAAAAGGAGTATTTACTTTATAAAGTTTATATGATTTCTTCTCTGCTGGTGTTTTTAGCCACAAAATTGAGTTAAAATTTTAAAACCCTCTCTGATTTCAGTAATGTATTTGTTAATTCATAACTAAACTCATTACAGGTTACAGCAGTACAGCTATTTTCAGAGTGTCTCACGAGGTATTCCTGGAGTGTAGTGAAAATGAGTCGATGACTTGCCCTTTCTTCTTAAGAAATAAAGCGTTACAGTCCTAGTGTTTTCTAGTCAAAGTAGGCGGTAATTTCTCTAGTTTGTTATTACACGTGTGTTCTTAATTAAATAAGTCAAGCAGTTAATTAAGGAGTGTCTTATGAAGGGTGTGCAATGGCTAAATAGACCTGCCATGACAAATGGCATGCAAATGGGACTGTAGTCAATTTTCCTAGCTAGGAAGCCATCTGAAAATCTGTTTGATTGCCTCATCTATCTTTCCAGCTTAAAGCTATGTTTTTTCTCTTCAATAATTGTGTTTTGGAATTATACAGGAAAAGGAAAGACTAATAGTTAGGCATCCACTGGGTTTTCCTTTCCCTGGTAGTGTTGAAAACTTCAAGGATCAAATTGCAGCTTGTGCATGAAGTATGCAGGAGATAAGGGAAGAACCTTTGTACAAACTTTAGTCATGATTTCATGTCTGTCCTGTCCCCTGAAAACTGAATCAGTCACCCCTGTCCAGTATTACTGCTCAAATGTTTTTGATTATGTCTAGTCTCTGTTGAGAATTTGCAATGATCTGAAGGCGTTATTCCCCTTTATATGTTCCTGTGAACTACATTTTGTAGTGTAGTACATTTTCCGATAGCAAAAGCATCACGCAGAGTGATGAAGACTGAATCCCATGTATAAGGTCTAGTAAATTTGTGTTTGGAAGACACAGAAAATTCCCACGAAGATGAATTACTATTTAGTTATCTGTAAATGGCCTTTTTTTCCCCATCTCTGTACATCTCTTTATAATCATAGGAGTAGCAGTCATTCTATTTTAATGTAAGTAAAGTAGTTATTTACAGTTGCCTATTGTGAAGAATAATTGCCTGGTAGCTGGTCCATCCCAGGCATGCCCTTTTAAGTCAGGTATAGATAGAAATATTTGATCTTGTCTTCCTTGTCTTCCCTTACTCAAACACAGGCTTAAGGAATTTTTTTTTTTTGCAACTGAAGTGCTTTATGTAGTGTTTGAAAGTGAGAACACTGAGTTACGAGTGTTATTGTTCAAGGACCAGTGTTGCTTATAATATCCTTGTTATGCAGCTTGACAGTAAGAAAACTACCATAATCTGGAGATCTCCAGTGAGTTTGTGACAATACCCTTTTACACTCTGCAAGTAGCATGTGTGAGAATATTTTTGCATATATTCCACATATAAATGTTTCTTTTCCAACGTACCTCCTTAATTACATTACAGATGAAACATCCTGGATGAAATTCTGGTTCCAATAAAAGCATTTATGTTCTTGATAACAAAATAACCCACCCGATTTCTATGAGACCTGAAAGCCTCAAGCTATAAATTAGTCTTAAATAACAGTGTGATGGAGAAGGCAAAATATGAATGAAATTTAGCTGAGAATTGGAAATTAATTTTAATGTTCTTTTGGGACAGCATCCAAAATTCTGTTCTCCTGGTATGTTTTTCACTAAGCGCTTGACACAATACTTGTAGCATAAAATACTGTTATGGATGGATTTCCTAGACTTGCATCTTTTAGAAAATTACATCTGCAGGAGAACTATGCTGTTTTTCCTAGTCAAAACTGGAATCAGAATTTCTGATTTACCTTTTTTTTGTATTTTATAAGATCACGTTCAGCATTTTGCTTAAAATATTTAAGCTTCCATGAAATCCAGCAAGCAACATTGTCTACTCCAGATCCCTTCTTGAAACAAAGATGCTGGTATTGTTACTGGTAATTGGTATTGATAGATGCTATATGAATTCTTTTGCATTAAGCAAACATAAACCCATACAATCAAAAAGAAGGCAATTAACGAGTAGCTTAGCTCAGCCTAAAACAGGCAACGGAAGAAGAAAATGTCATTTTTCAGCTTGTGTTTTCATTATTCATTTGGTGCTTTGTGTTAATAATACACTGCAATACAGAACGAGGTAATACAACTCATAGAGTGTCTTATTATCAAGTATCCTCAAGGCACTTCACAATAACATCAAAAAGGACACCGTAAGACAATTGCTCATCTGTAAGAGAGGCTTAAAGCTTTTGTTTAAAATATGATGAGGTGGGGTCCCATCAACTTCAAACAAACTTTGTTTGGGACGATATCTGTTCCTTTCTTTTTTGGTTTGTGTTTGTATTGTTTATTGTACTTCACAGGAGGAACAGTATCAGAAACAAGGGGAAAACTAGCCCTTCTAGTGGTAATCTGCCTGGCAGTGTTTGCAGACTTGTGGGAATTCCATGGCAGTGTGCTGCATTCTGCGTGTTTGGTGTGGAAAGGAGGCTTAGCTTGTCACTTACTACACACCGTCTGTAGATATTACAGTCCAGAGCTGCAATAGATGGTATATCTTTTCATGAAAGCATACAGATTTTAGGGAGCAAATTCAGCAGTAGAGGCAAGGCAGCTGCAAGTCAGTGCTCCAGGTCTACCCAGTATTCGTGTATTCCCAATAGGTACTCGTTCAAAGGCAGGTGTAAAATACATAGTGGGCCACCTGATCAGCACAGGAGGAAAAACACAGTATTCACGCAGAAACGCACTGCCCCAACAGCCTCCTCCTGTCTCCCTCTCTGGCTGATCAGGTTGAAAAACTGTTGGTGGGAAATGCATACATATTTACTAGGTGGACCTTTCCAGCAGGTGGGCTTATATATGCACATGTCCTACTTCCTGGCTAGTCTGGCTTGGTCGGCACTAGGTGTCACACACAGGCTTACGTACCCTCACTACCTTTAGTTGCTGGCACCCAGAGACTGGTCCTCAGTGAGTCGTGGTACTCAGTCCAGCTGCTGGGACTTAGACCTCCATGCACACACATCCACATAGAATAGGGATTTCCTTCACCCACTAAAATAGAGTTTAATATGAAGACAGGACTGACTGTACTGATCAGGTGCAGGGCATGGCCAGGCAAGCATGCTGACCAGCACCCTGCTTACACAGTAAGTGGCCCTTACTTACCGGTAACTTTTATCCCCTTATCCTTCGTTTCCCATACTTGTTCCATAGTACGTCTTGTGCAATTCCCAAATGTTCTTGCCTGCATCCCATAATGTGCTGCATACCTCTCAGACTGTGAGGTGCTCCAGCAAGCTTTTTCCATTGACCCCGGGTGCTGGGTTTGCTGGCTGGACAGCTGGGGCTGGTGGATCTCTTGGAACAGCTGTGGGGAGTGCTTGGGCAGGGACTCATTCCTCTGCCTGTGCTACAGAGGTTTCTCTACCTGCCAATGTGCCTTATTGTATGGGCTGATGATCTGTGATTCGGCTGGGTGGCGTTTGGGTTCCCCACCTCCTGTTGTGCTCCTGCTCCTTTGCACATCTGCAGATGAGTGATTTATCACACAACCTGACATAAAGGAGCTCATATTGTAGAGTTTTATTATGCTTGGCTCTGAATAGTAAGGAGACAGAGGAGCAGGTCCAAGATGCCACCCTATTTCATATGTCTGTATTGGCTGTACACAGTACAAAACTGCAGTCAAAGCTACTCAGCATGTTAGTGCTTGAGGATTAATGATGAGTCAGTCTACACTACAACTGCTGTCATCACTGCAGTTCAGTTAAAATATACATAAGCCCCGTTTAAATTAGCTGCAACCTTGCAAAAGTTGCTCATGATGATGGTTAAAGTCATAACTGGTTAACTAATGCTGCTGGTGACCTTGAGTAGTGATGGCACTCGGGCATAGCAAGGCTGCTGAAATTGTCTTTGCAGATTGTGCTGTTTTGTGACATCTCCACTGAGTCAGCTGGGGACACCTTCACTAGCTAATGCATCTGTTTAGCAACAAATGGCATGAAGTGATTTGTGGGTTACCGAGAGTTTAGACCTCGTTTTGCATCACTGGGGGAAACTCATACAGAGACTTTGGCCGACAGTGTCACAGAAAGGAGGCATTACTGGAACACTTCTAAACCTATTTTCATGGAGCAGGAAGCGTGGCTAGATTTTCAATAGACTTGGGTCCAGATTGCCAGTGTAATAAATTCTTCACAGTTAGGCAAAGCACAGTGAGGATATAAACCACATTTTACTAGGCACAGGCGTATTTAGTCTAAATACTATTTACATGGATATTGTGGTGATTGAATGAATGACATCAAATATATAACCACTTCCTATTTAATTAATACCCACAAGAAGATAAAAGATTTTACAACCCATATATCAATCTTAATTACTCCATTTTGTGGAGAATATTAAGCTGGACTCTGCATTAGATGTCTAATAGAAATCTAATGACAAATGTGGAGGCTGCCACTGTCATATGGTTGGGACAAAGATAAAATGCCTGAACTGCTCTTTACGCTGTTTCTTAACCTGAACTTCTTAACCCGAACCGAAATGCTAGTAAAATCAACTGAGGGTACAAAGCATAAGTGAATATAAAATGTACCAATGAAGTAGTTAGAATGCACAGGCCAGAGAATTTTGCTAGTGCCTTTAGCTAAGAGCCTGTCAGAAAATTTTATTGCAAATTTCCATTCCAGGAACCCTATGATGTAAAAAAAACTCTCTTGGGTAATTTTAAAAATTTGATATAATCTTTTTGCCAATATACCTTTTATGAGTATAAAAGGAAAGGAGAAATTTTGAGGTCACTTCGGTGCACGTGCAAACTTAGTTTACTTCATTACGTTTTCCATGACTGGCAGACAACAGTGTGGATAAGACATGTCTGAAACTTAATGAAAAAATCTGTTTTGATTTGCTCTGGGACATAAGGGACAGAGCACACTTTGTCAATTGAAGCCAAGGGATAAAAGTCAATATGAGTCAGTTTTAGATGTGTCATAGCTTGTCTGTCCTCCAATTTACCCACCTGTAAAATGGAAATAATGAAGAATGGCAAAAACAGTAGTTTTTGAGGATTTAAGCAGTGTTTAAATAATTATGGTTTAAGTTTCATTGAAAATGGCAAGTATTTACATTAATGCAGAAGTAGTACCAGTGGTGGTGCTTGCTAAGAAATTTATCAGCAGTTAACAGTATTGTGTTCCCATCGGAGGGCTTCCTTGTAGAAAAAGTATCTTTTTTACAGTCAGCTGTAAACCAAGTCAGAACACGCTGTTTAGTCCTGAGTTTATCTACCCCCTTACTTGTCCCATCTTATCATTAATGAATTTCAAAGCAATTTCCAAAAATATGGAGTAAGTGATGGAGCCCATTAAGAAATTTCTCAGAAACATGATACTTGGGATGGGTATCTTATCAGGTATGACTAATGAATACTTCCCTATGAAACTTGTGATGTCATTTTGTATTAAGGTATTGTATCGCTGGCCTTTGACATTCAGCTTCCAATGTTTTGTTTGGTTAGTGTATTCAGACAGACCTCTCATAGGCTGATAGGTAGAGCTGAATTAGTTGAAGAAAATAACGATTCTGTTTGCAGTTTTGGAAAATATTACTTGGGAAGTATCTTTGCATTCATCTAGATTATGCAAGGTTGAAATGGGCCAGTCACATGAATCTAAACAACATGCATCGATAAGGTAACATTATGAACCAGCTGTCACCTTGTCCATGAGATGGATGGGCAGTAGAGAAAGTCGAGAACAAATCCTATTCATGAGGCATATTTCAGGGCAATTTCCTCAAATTGTTCTGGACTTGAGACATGTTCTCAGTGACACCTTAAAAATAAGAGTGTGTGTGGGGGGGGAAATCAGTTCTGAGTATTGCAGGTAATATTCCCAAACTCTAATTAGATCTTTGTTCTCCCCTACCAGTCCTTTTCGTAATGTCCAACTAAATTAATTTCTTTGTAATTACCTCTTATTTTCCAACTTTCCTTGCTAGTTAAGGAATTTTCCAATGAATTATGCTTTTATTTTGGACAAGCTAAATGGCAGGTTTGCTGGGTCCTACAGATTAGAAAAAAATGTTCTAGACGAGAAAGAAGCTGTTCTTTTGGTTCAGCATTATTGGATCCAGGCACAAAGCAATAATCTCAGTAGAGCCAAGGGTTGTGGTTTATCCCTGATATAAAAAAAAAAAAAATACCCTAGAAGGGACCAATTTGGGAACAGAAGACAGAAGCAGTCAAATGACATTGAGGATATTAGATGAAGTTAATTGAAATTTTTGTTGTTACTTAAAAATCTTGTTTTCTCGTGAAGATGAGAGTGATGCCTAATGCAAAAGGTTGTTCATTATTTCCATCTGCATTTGACAAGCTTTCAAAGCCACAGCTAGAAAAATGAGATTTCTAAACATATCTGTGTTCTCAACAGAAGAGCGAAGTTATGTGTGAACATGAATGTTTTAAATTATTGTTTAGGTTCTACATTTATTTTTTAGACTTTATGCTTAAACGGGAAATTCTTTTACTGAGGGGGGGAAAAAAGGTTGCTGCTACTCAAAATAGTGGTGCCTTCTTTCAGTATCCCTCTGTTATGTAGGCTTAACTCCATAGCTAGGCTGCTGGAGGATTGAGGGATGTTTTAGAAATTAATTACAATTAATGTGCAAGCCTTGCCCAGATTAAATTTCTATTTATCAGTCTCAGATTTTCAAACTTTACCAGAGTTATCAGCCCTTTGTCGGACAAGAAATCATCCCTGTCAGCTTATTTCATGAATTCAGCCAGGCCCTTCTCCTGACTCACACACCTCCTTCTGCTGAATTCAGGTGGGGTTCTCCTCTGAAGTGTTTGTTTTTGCACCACATTTGAGGAAGAACCTTTTATTCTTTCAGGCCCTAAGGTTCATGGTTTGGATCAATCAGAAAAGAAAACCTTCTATTATAGCTTCACTGTAGGTGTGTGTTATCCCACTGTGCCACAAGTAAAAATTAAAAACCTTGCTCAACTCTAACTTCACAGCATTATAGAGACATTACCCAAATACGAAATAACTCAAATCCCCAAAGCACACTGTGAACTAAATTAGTGATTTGAAGTTCTCCCATTTAATGTTAAGTATCTTTTGAATTTTGAAGGTACCAGCTGAATGCACTCAGTGATGGCTTTTTGAGCCCTGTTCTTAATTTCTGCATATTACGAAGTTTCCACCAAATTTTTATCAATTGTTCCTTTTCTTTAGCTCAGCAATATAATATAGTAATTGAAATAATTCACTGGCATGTAACCACTTTACATTAAAGATAATAAGGATAATAGTTCCAACTTACTAAGAAACCTTTTCTTTCCCTTCATAGTCACAGGGCTCTACATTTAGATTATGTTTAGATTTAGAGCCTGTTCCAAGTGAGCAGTTATTTCAGATTGAGTCCTTAAGTTACAGGACTTAATATGAACAAATGTACATGTTAACTTCTCAATGGAACTCCGTTGAAATGATTGTCTAATTCAGTGTAACTACATAAAAATGACGATATAGCTGCTTCCCAATTACATAATGGTTACAGGGTAGTCAGTGCTTTAGTGTATAATGTAATTGATTCTTAATTATTCTGTCTTGGAAGAAAGACCACTCCTTATCATTTCATTAAGGTGACAAGAAATGACTCTGCAAGGGGAAAGAATCAGCCGCATGTATGCATGCTTATTTGCTGTTTGCTGAAAGTACCACTTTCTGGTTTATACATTCTTTCGAGTGAAGTTTGTAGAATAGTACTGTTTTGAAGTTGCAGGAGTATCAACCCTAGAAAAGGAATTTCAGAGCTATTGCCGTGGTGTTTTGGGCTATTTTATGTTCTTGATATGCACTTACTTATGATCCCAGAATCACTTAGAAGATAATGCAGCTAAATTATTTCTGGAGAAATAACAATGAACAATAAAAACTAATAGGCAACTTTCCTAGCCAGATTAAACTAATCAATTTTGAAGTCACTCAGCAAGCAGAAACAGGATACCCAGACAGTAGTGCTCCAACCTTTCTCGGCAAAAGCAGGATCTAGACAAGGTGGCCCAGCATCCTGTCCAGCTGAATCTTACAAGTGTCCAGTGTTGGGGAGTCCACTACTTCCCTGGGGAGATTATTGCAATGGCTGATTGTTCTCTTTGTGAAAAAATTTCCTCTTGTGTTCAATCACCATCTCCCCAGGAGTATATTGTACTCATTACCCCTGTCTTTTCCATGTGACTCCTTGCAAAAAGGGAGTCCCTATCTTTGTAGCCACCCGTAGAACACTGGAACATGGTGACAAGGTCTCCCTCAGCCTTCGTTTCTCAGGGCTGAAAAAACCCAGCCTTTGCTTGCATGGCAGGCTTCCCATCCTTTGATCATCTTTGTGGCCCTTCTCTAGACCCCCTCCAGCCTGTCCACGTCTTTTTTGCACGGCGGGAACCAAAACTGGACTCAGTGTTCCAGGCATGACCTGACAAGTGCTGAGTGGAGTGTGACAATGACTTCTTTGCCTCTGGTGGTGATGCAGCCCAGCATCCTGTTGGCTCTCTGTGCTGCAGCAGCACACTGGTCAGTCACTCATACTGAGCTTGTACACCAGGACCCCTAGGTCCCTTTCCACAGAGCTGCTCCCCAGCTGGGTAGATCCCAGCCTGTGCTGCACTCCTGGATTGTTTTCCCAGGTGCAAGACCTTACACTTGTCCTTGTTGAACTTGATAAAGCTCTCATTAGCCCACTCTTTCATCTTATTCAGGTCTTATCCATGGTGTCTCTCCTTTCTGAAGTGTCCATTTTCCCACTCAGTTTGGTATTATCAGTAAACTATCAGGGTACACTTGATCCCATTATCCACCTCACTTATGAAAATATTAAGTAGTGTTGGGCCCTGGGGACCCCACATGTGACAGGTTGCCAGTTTGAAGAGGAGCTATTCACCACTACCCTCTGGTGTGGCCTGTCAGCCAGTTACCCACTCGCCCCACAGACCACTTGTCTAGACTGTAGTGCATTGGTTTCTCTAGGAGGAGGCTGTGGAAAACCGTATCAAAAGCCTTGGGGAAATGCAGGTAGACAGTCTCTACCACGCTCCCCACATAGACCGAGCAGGTTACTTTGTCACAGAGAGTGATCAGGTTTGTCAAGCACAATTTGCCGTTCGTGAATCTGTGATGGCTATTCTTAATCATGTGCTTCATTTGACTTGTGATAGCCCTCAGAAGGATTTGTTCCATAGCTTTCTCAGGGACTGAAGTAAGACTGATGGGGCTATAATTTCCTGGATCCTCCTTTCAGCCCTTCTTGTAGATGGGGGTGATTATTAGCCTCTTTCTGGTCTTCTGTGACATCCCTCAGTCTCCATGACTTCTCAAAGATTATGCAGATCGGCAACAGTATTAGCCAGCTCTCTTAAAACCCTTGGGTGGATAATGTCAGAACCTATCAATCTGTAGGGGTAAAGCTCCTGTAATAGTTCACATACCAACTCTTCCTTCACTGGCAGTGGGTCTGTGTTTGCGTCATCCTGGGTTTTTGTTGGATCTTGTATTTTGTGGGTTTTGATAGAGGTGGAGGGTCAAGCATAGCAGAGCTGGCTTGGCTGGTACTTGATGCGGAGCTTCCTGCAGAAGGGCAGTTTTCCCATGATCTGTTTTCACCACCACTGTCAGGGTGTTTCATTCCATTAACATGGTAAATTGGGAGCCTTTCACCCAAGGGGTATAATTATTCTCCATGGTGGAAGCTGGGTCAGATCTGAATATACCTTTTGCAATGCTTAGAATGGCATAAAAAATATTTTCTGTTATTGGTCTACACTTATAATAAAAATGTTGCCACACTGCATGGCTTTTGATGTCCCATAGTAACTGTTATCTATAGGATTATTCGGCTACGTATACTGTTCAGATTACAGGACTATTCTTCAAATGGAAAATTTCATTTTGACTGTGCAACCAGCTTTCTGTCTTTCTCTTACTTCCACATCAGAAAATAATTCCAAAGGCCACCAGCACGAGTTTAACAAAAGAGAGTTGTCAGGTGAAACACTCTTCCAAGGAAATGAAATACATTTAAACATTAAGTGAACATCCTCAAGGAGAAGTGGCTTTCATGGATGGTTGCCTAGTGATGAGATCATCCAGTGCAAGGCTGACTGACTGGCAGCTTGTGTCTGGAAGGCTGTAAAAAGTCATCTTTTTTTTTTTTTTTTTTCCAGCTTGGGACAGGGAGCTGCATAGGGAGTGCTTTCATTAGGACAAAATGAGAGAAACTTTTTGGGTGGTATGGGACCCCATCCCATCTACATACAGAAACTCCTATAAGGACTCCTTGAAGCTGGCCAAGGCAAGGGGGGTGGTGGTGGTGTGGGGTGTTGGGCACTATGCCTAGAACAGATTTCCTCATTTTTCTAACTTTTTAGTTTACATAATATTAGAGATTCACTGCAAAATTTGTTTCAGGCCATAGTTAAACTCACAATGTAGCTTATGTATTATGAATTGTGCTGCAGCTGCTTAAACATATGACTTATGACTGTCTCCCCACACACAAACACATGTGCATAAAAGATTAAGAAAAAGGGAGAGATCAAAGATTATATTGGGGTGGGTAAGGGCATGTTTTGGAGTTGGAAAGCTTATTGCAAGCGGAAGCGACTATGTAACTAAAGTTGTATTGTGTTAGCAAGTACATTGTGACCCCAAAAAGGCAAATCATAAACCCCTAAATACCCAGATAAGTAGTGTTCAGAGAAATGTGTTTTGCAGAGGGTGGAAATTTCATTGTGGTCCCAGTTCATAAATGAAACTGGAAGGTCTGCTGCATCAAGAGTGAGTGACCTGGTGGTCACCACTCAGGGACACTGACTTAGCTCTGTTTAAACTCCTGGGAGTTAAAATGTTCTTATTTTAATTCGAAGGAGCTTCAAAGTCAAACACAAAATTCAAATGACCTGAAAGTTTTTACACAATTTTTTTTTTTTTTTACGAAATGTTCAAGGTTGACCATAGGTTAATATTTTTTCTTTTCGCTCTTGAAAAATAAAACAGCCTTACTCCAATATGTTCACATACTATTCAAAGTAGGGTCTACAACTATGTTTTGATTATCTAGAATTACATTTACTATGATATTTAGCATTGTAGAAACATTGAATGGTTTAGGTGAGAAGGGACCTTAAAGACCATCCAGGTCCAACCCCCCTGCCATGGGCGGGGACACCTTCCACTAGACCAGGTTGCTCAAAGCCTCATCCAGCCTGGCCTTGAACACTTCCAGGGATTGGAGCATCCACAGCTTCTCTGCATAGAATCATAGAATGGTT